>NC_085024.1:14258141-14436141 GCF_963692335.1 Osmerus eperlanus
TCCCTCAGTAAATCCCTCTCTCTTTCTGGAAGAGAAAAGGGGACCTATGAACTGGTTGCTGAGTTAAATATGGTGCTTTATGGAATGCCCCATGTTGGCAAGTGTCAGTGTCCAAAGTTTTATTACGTTTTAATGATGTGACTTTTTTGTATAGTTATTTCAATAGCGGAAGGGCATAAGACAGTTATATTTCCAGAACAGTGTACATTGATATAAAATAATATTTTTAAGTTTTAACAAGTTTTATGTCTCTCATAGTGGATGTTGGTATGCGAGTGCGTCTTTTTATATGCATGCACATCTGTGTGTGTGTGTACCGTGACGCCAGAGCAGATGTGGGAGTGTGTATAAGCAGTGTTTGGCTGGGACTCCAGCCAGCTCTTATCCAGGCATTAGAGACAGGTTTAAACCAGCGACCTGCTCTGCCACCCCCCCCCCCTGTCCCTGTGTGCCTTGTAAAGGCCAGGTGTGGATTGTTTGTGTTTGGATTTAACAAACGACCGCACGCGAGTTGCAGTTCTAAACGGTAGTGGCTGTGAACAGGTCACCCACTCACGCACAAGGCCCGGGCCGTCTGGACCCGTCCAGCTGTGCCTTCCCCCTACGATGGGTTGGGGGATAAAAACCACTCAAAACAAACACTCCCTTCCAAGCTTCATTGCACACTGTCTCTGTGTGTGTCTCTCTAAATCGTTTGAGCACATACTCGCAACAGAGCTGACCTTTTTTAGGCCGTAGTCAAAAACGTCATGAGAGGCCCCGTACGACATACTCCTGGCATGCGGAGCACACAGGGAGAGGACTTGCGTGTTGTTCCTGGTTCCAACACGGCTTTCCTGGCGTGTCGTCTGAGTGTGCCAATCACGTGATGCCAGCCCACATGAACAATCAGAGGCGTGTCTGGACTCTGATTAGACAACAGCTTCATTAGCTTAGGAACATATTACGATGCCAGGGCCAGCTCACTGAGAGCCTGTAAAGCCTCCATACCCATACCCTTATGGTGAGAATCATTTCCTCCACTGGAACCAGGTGTTGCCCAGTCCTCCGGTGCCCAGGCCCAGCACAGCTTGCTAGTACCTCAGTGTACCCAATCTAAACCGCACTCACCTCAGTGAGCTGCATCCCCATATCCCTCATACTAACAGCAAGAGGTCCTCTGTGTCTCTGTAGAAACTGTGTTGCAGCCAAACGCTCTTCTCCAGCCAGTTGTAATAATATGCTCTGCGTGGCAGTCGGATCCTGATTCCCACAATCCCTCACACTGTGGGAAAGACAAATGAGGAGATGAGAGATAAGATTATATAGTAGATGATGAGGGGGGAGATGGAGGTCAAGAGTTGGGAAAGGATGAGTGAGTGAGAAGACAAGACGTGAAGAGGTCTTTTTGGCCTTTATGTCTTATCTTTGATTGGGACAGTGAAATGGTGACAGGAAAGAGAGGGGAGAGAGAGGGAGAGAGAGGGATAGAGACAGAGAGAGGGGGAGACATGCAGGAAATAGCCTGCACTGCAATTGAACCCGGGCCCCTACACTAAGGCCTTAGCCTGAGTGTTGCGTGCTCCTATCCCTAAATGTCAAGTCAGGAGATAAGAACACACGAGACAAGGAGTAAAGATGAGTTGGTAGATGTAAAGTGAGGAGTAGTTAGTAGGTTAGGGAGTGCTGTGTATGGTACAGCACCAGTTCCAACTTTTTCAGGCTTGCGTTACTCCATTACGTTAACTGTGTCATGGACATGGATGTGTCGTGTCACGGCTGAAGCATCCCATACTAAAGTTTTTATGGCTGTTTCATGTCATTGCTCCATCAAGACCCTCAGACAGGAGTGTTTTAATTGGCTGCAATAGTTGCCCCGACAACTTCATGACCGTGATTTAGCTTAGACGTGTTGGTGGCACCACCCCTTTTAGAGAGCCCCTTTACCTTTGACCCTGATCTCTGACCCCATGTGACCCTACTGGAGCTCTGAGTGATCGCCTGGGCCTGAAACCCAGACTCTCCTGCTAAGCTCTAGTGTCTGTGTCTTGGAGAGGCAATAGTCTGCTATGTACAGGAGATGTGTTTGGGTGTGAAGTCATAAAAGATGTTTGTCTCCATCTCTGGGGTGTCTTATGGTCAAACTGTCTCATTCTCTGAGCTTTTGTCCCGGCTGTCTCTCAGTGGACACTCAGGAATCCACTCGGCTCTGCTCTAAACCTGATCCCAGATCTGTCTGCAGAGGCGTCCGAGAGATCAGAGCGCCTCATAAATCACAGCTCCTCGCACAGGGATGGTGATCCAATACTCTCTCTGCTTCTCTCTCTCTCTCACTCTCTCTCTCTCTCTCACCACTCCTTCTCACTCTCCTCTCTCCTCTCTATCTCTCCTCTCCTCTCCTCTCTCTCATACTCCCTCTCTCTCTCCTTCCTCTCTCTCTCCTCTCACACTCTCTCTCTCTCCTCTCTCCTCTCTCTCTCCTCTCTCTCTCTCATCCTCTCTCTCTCTCTCTCTCTCTCTCTCTCTCTCTCTCTCCTCTCTCTCTCTCTCTCTCTCTCTCTCATCTCTCTCATCTCTCTCTCTCTCTCTCTCTCTCTCTCTCTCTCTCTCTCTCTCTCTCTCTGCTCTCTCTATCTCTCACTCTTTGCCTCTGCCTCACTCTCACTCCGACCTGGCTTTTCTCCGTTGCCAATCTCCATCACCACCTTACTCCTCCGTCTCGCATCCCTTCCCATTTTCGTCTCCCTCTTTGTGTCTGAGAAACTGGACAACCTGAACCGCCTCGCAGTCCGGATATCCAGCTGGCCGTTGCCGTCTGGCTGACTCACTGGCTCCTACGGTATGGCAGTTGGCTGTAGATCACAGGACCTGCTCTCCCTCTCGCCCCCTCCGTATGTTTGTTTGCATGCATGAATCACTCTACTCGGAACACACATATTTTTTTTTTTTCCGGGGCTCTTGTCGGCCGAGGTGATGATTGTCACGTCAAACTAGGCGTGCGGTCTCCGTGCCAACTCACCTCCTCAGCTCAGCTCTCCTCCGCTCCTTTGCTCTCCTTGCCTCTTCCCCTCCCAGGGGTGTGGGGTTATTATGGGTTGTAATTTTCCTAGGTCTTGAATTGGAATCGTCTCTCTTGGTAGGTTTTATGGGAAGGCCCACTGGGAATCCTTCTCATGCAATGGAATCCTGTCTGACGCTAGGACTATGCACAGTGTGGGTGGGTGTGTGTGTGTGTGGGGGGTGTATATACCGTAGTGGGGGGTGCACTGCCTCGGCAGACTGAGAGAGAGACAGGGGCTCACGTTCATCCAGCTCCTCTCTGTCTCCATCCCCTTCTCCTTCCTCAGGGCTGTGCTGCAGATTTAGACTCTTTTGATGTTGCTCTGTTCCGTTGTTATAACTTATTTTTAAACGGGCATATGTGCGTCACAACCGGCCTGGCAGTGCCTTGGCTGGGCAGTGCCAATGTCCTGCCTTCCTCTGGCTCTCCCTCCATCCCTCTGCCCCTCTCCTCCCTCCTCCAGCACAGTTGATCCACTGCACAGCCGTGCTGGTCTGGCAGGTCTGACTTAGCATTAGCTCTGGCTGCTTAGCGCTGAGAGGAAGGACAGCGCGAGCTGACTTCTCCAGATGGTTGAACCTCCTGTCCCTCTCTCTAGCTCTTAGCTCATGAAATACCACTCCGAGAGGGAAGAGGCAGAGAGCTGAAACCAGCGACCTCATGGCACAAATATTGTCCCGTCAGTCCTTTTTTCTGCAGCGCGCGGTCAGATACCACATCCAGCAGTACGCATGACTCTCTCTCCCTCTTTCTCTCTCTCTGACTCTCTCTCTCTCCCTCTTTCTCTCTCTCTCTCTGACTCTCTCCCTCTTTCTCTCTCTCTCGTCTGTCTGTCTCTCTCTGTCCGTCTCTCTGTCTGATTATCGTGACTACTCAGGCAGGCGTGCAGGCTATCAGGCAGACTGTAAGTCATTCAGGCTGGTCAGCGTGTGCCTTAGCCCCACTCGACCCCACGCTGCTCTCTTTCCACTCTATTGGTCGAAGCAAACGGCTGATTGATATTCAACACAAACCCGAAGCCGTCCAGGAACCACAGCCAGGCCCCCCGGGGAGCCTCTGGCCCCCGTGGCTGGCAGATGGAGCTCTGAGGGTCTGGTCCCAGCCTGGGCCGGGTCAGAAGGTCTGGAGCAGACTGGGTTTGGATCCGTCCTGTCACATCTGCCCTGTCACAAACTCGATTACTTTCTTCCTGTTTCTCTGTGTGTTCTTCTGTTTCCTTCCTTCCATCTCGACTGTTGTCTTCTGTGGAGAAGGCCCCCGTAAACACCCTGAAACTTATTGGAATGACACATTCAGTACCCTGGAGGCCAGTGACTCTTCCAGGATTGTCATCTGTGGTTTAGATCATTCCAGACATGTCTGATGAGAACCAGAGACGTCTCATCTTGTTTATGTTCATGTCAAGTTCGGATTCTGCAGTTAGCTGTACAGGCGCTGTACAAGGCCCACTCGAAGGCATTTAAGTTCATGTTGGAACTAGGCCACTCTTTGAATGACTTTGTTCATGTTGGAACCAGGCCTCCATTTGAAGGACACTTATGTTCATGTTGGAACCAGGCTACTGTCTAATTTATTCATGATTTATTCAGCCGGGTTCCACTAAATCAACAACTGTGCTTAATCACAAAGTTGACCAAGGGTAGAGGGAGTCTGGGTTTATGACATTGTGTAATACAGCTTACTGGGGTCCTGCATGTCTGTCTTGTATGTCTCTCTCTGTAGCAGTAATATTGGAGTGCAAAGTCTCTTGTTTTTCCACTGAATCATTGGCATCGGCACATACTGTATAAACACACACCTACACACACACACACACACACATTGATGTGAGTGAACTTGCGGCCCAGTTCTGCACATGTAGCAAGCTTCTATTACATCACTGTGGACAGTATGGATGTCTCTCTTATCTCTTGACAGCTTCCCAGTGTAGGGTTACTACCACACTAGTGTGTGTGTGTGTGTGTGTTATGTAAGCCCCCCCGGTTGCATAACCCCTCCAGGACTGCAGCAGTGACTGAGCCGACGAAGGTAATGAGAAAGTAATGTCTTGAACCCGAGCAGGTAGGAGGCAGCCATGACAGCAGTAGTTGACTGACTGCTCCAACTGTTAACCCTCCACTCCAGATGTGGAGAGTGGAGACGAACTGTCCCAGAGAGGGGAAACCCTCCCTGGGCTTGGAAAATATCACATTTCCCTTTCTACAATCAATACCAGAAGCAGGACCCAATGTGTGTGTGTGAGGCTTGATGTCACCCCTATGTGTGTGTCTGACTACCTGCTTCCTGCCTTGTAGAATCACCTCGCACTCCTTCCTCCGGGGGACATTCCAGAATGTTCCATACACAAGCTTGTTTGGTTTGACTTGTATCTTAAAACCTTTGACCTCCCCAGGCTGCAGGCCAGGTGTGGCAGTGTGACAGCCCTGTCGTCAGCAGCTTATGTAACAGCCCCGGAGCCTTGGTGAGGGTTGTGTGGCATCCAGCAACCGGATGTGTTCTGGCTGAGCGACTGGGTTTCTCCTGGGCAGAGTGTGTTGTTAAGGCTGTGGGTCAGTGAGCTGGCTGGAGCTAAGCTCTCCCCGGTGGCTGGCTGCTGTTCCAGGTCAGGGGAAGGAGCAGCTCCGACTTCCTCAGGACCGTACCACCTCCCTGAGGGGCGTTTGGCTGCTCTGCCTCTGGCCTTCCCCTGCTCCAAGGGCTTCTAGTGGGCTGTGAGTCAGCGCCAGGAGTGCAGATGTCTGATCATCAGAACCTGGCAGAAGCCCATCTCCCTTTTATTTCTCCCTCCCCTTCCCACTTCCTCCTCTCTCCCCTTATCTCTCTCTCTCTCTCTCTCTTGTCTCTCTCTCTCTCTTGTCTCTCGTCTCTCTGAGGGACGCCGCCTGCTTTATTTGCTCAACTTCTGCCCACTGGGGTCAGCGGTCAATCCCCTCACGGCAGCCATCACGATAGGACATGCCTCTATGTCCTGATGCTCTTCCTCTGCCTGTCTCTAGATGTGCACATGCTGCAGGTCATCCCATTTCTCATACATGGATCCAAACAGCTGTGCAAATGCCACACAGACTATGTCAATGTTCCAGTGAAGGCAGGCCTGCAGAAGGGCCTCTGCTGGCTGTGGAGCCCCGGGGCGTGTTGACCTGCTCTGAGGGGGCCCAGGGGCCCCTGACGCGGGCCATCATGTGGCCCAAGGTTGGTGTCTCTTCACTGGAGACACGTGGACCTGGCTACTCTTTAGTCAGCGGACACACACACACACATTGCCATGCTATGGAAACTACCGTGGCTTAACCATGGGGTTTCTCCTCGGGTAAACGTCAGCTCTGCATGGGGTCACCGCTGCTTAGCGGGCTCCAAGGGTCAGGCGGTGCTGAGGAACCTGAGCTGGTGAATCTTGGTCCTGTTGGCACCACATGTGAGTCGGAGCGTGCTCATCCGACACCGGAGACTTCTTGGACCTCACAGCTATCAGAGAGGATAGTTTATACGACACTTTTACGCGGCCGTCTGTGTTCTGCTCTGGCGTCCCTGCCGGACGGGGAGTGCGTGTGTGCAGGGAGGAGTGGAGGAGGGTCCGACCTGTCACCGCTCATCATGACTTTATTAGCTGACTCTACAAATAGTCCTGTTTTTATTGTCTCTCTGACACACACATGGAGCTGGGCTCTCCCCTTCAGGACCAGATGGGTTGACCCCCGCCCCCCCCCCCGCACCTCCCCTCCTCCGCTCTCCTCTGCTCCCCCCTCTCCGCCATCCTTCTCCTCTCCAAGGACCCCTTTCCTCTCCTTCTCTCCAGGAACCCTCACCCCATGGTGTTTCATGGGGTGTCTCATGGGGTTCCAGGGTTCCTGGATGTCCATCCATTGTGGGTTCACTCCTGGGGCCCCTGGCACATCTGCCAGGGGCCGGAGGGAGGGAGGGATAGTGTGCGGAGGGGTCTAGTCCAAACCCCATAGGGAGTTTCCTAGGTCCAGATACGCTGTGCATTCTGGGATAGGAGAATGTTGATTGAAACAAAGACCCAGGCATCAAACAGCCTGTGAAGTCTAGAGGTCTCCCTGGGCCTACTCAGGTACCAGTCTGATGGTAAATTCAGGATTTAGCAAGGAAAACACTGTCTTTTTTTTTACTGTGTATGGAGGGAGCAGAGCTTTGTGTGTCTGTCTCCCAGTTTTTCAGATTGTCTCTCTTAAGTCTCTCTTTCTATCTGACCATCTCTATATCAAACAGACTCTCTAACACAACTGTATCAACTGTCTCCTTCTCTCTCTGCCTGTCTGTCCATCTGACCACCTCTCTCTCTCTCTCTCTCTCTCTCTCTCTCTCTCTCTCTCTCTCTCGCTCTCGCTCTCGCTCTCGCTCTCGCTCTCGCTCTCGCTCTCGCTCTCGCTCTCGCTCTCGCTCTCGCTCTCGCTCTCGCTCTCGCTCTCGCTCTCGCTCTCGCTCTCGCTCTCGCTCTCGCTCTCGCTCGCGCTCGCGCTCGCGCTCGCGCTCGCGCTCTCTCTCGCGCTCTCTCTCGCTCTCTCTCTCTCTCTCTCTCTCTCTCTCTCTCTCTCTCTCTGTGTGTGTGTCTGCTCCAGGGGTCTCTTCATCACCATCCATGACCGCCATCACATCTCCACCATGCTGCAGAGCTGGCCCGAGCTAGACATACGGGTATGTACTCCCTCCACCAGATGGCACTGTCTCTCCCCCCTCCCCTCTGCTCTCCCCTTGTCTTGTTCCAGAGCAGAGCCAACACACACACACAGATGAGCCTAATGTGCTTTGGCACGTTTTATGTCATATATCCCATAAAACAAAAGTCCCCCAGTGACAACAGAGGAGTATTAATAGGCTCGTTAAGCCAATGACGTCATGTCCCGGGGCGGGGACAGAGTGTTGTGGTACACGCTCGTTAAAAGGGCCGTGGGAGAGTGGACTGTGTTGGCCAATCAGGATGCCAGGCTGGCCCCCAGTGGCCAGGCTGTTACGCAATCTCTAGCTCCACAGCTCCCGATGTGTTTGTTTTGTTGATTAACCTGACGTGTGTGTGTGTTCCAGGCGGTGTGTGTGACGGACGGGGAGCGTATCCTGGGTCTGGGGGACCTGGGCTGCTATGGCATGGGCATCCCTGTGGGCAAGCTGGCCCTCTACACCGCCTGCGGTGGCATGCCACCCCAGCAGTGTCTGCCCGTCATGCTGGACGTGGGCACAGACAACCAGGTAACACACACACACACACACTAACACACAGACTCACACACTAACACACACAGGTGATATGAGAGCTGGGAAATGCCAGCTGGAACAGACTCCATCACCAGGTTTTAAACGTGCCAACGTTCCCACCCAACCTGCCACCCCCCCCACCCCCCCCCCACACACACACACACACACACACATACACAACACTGAGCCAGACTCCCAGAGGTTCTCACACACTCTACATCCAGGTAGGCGTTATGGTCGGGTGAGGTCAGCTGCCTCCGCCCTGCCAGCTGGGAAAGCACCTCGCCAGCTGCCTGCCGGCGAGCACTGCCAGCCAGCGCTGCTCCGTTGGTGTCTGGTCACTCTTGATGGTTCTCCCTGTCGCCCCCCCCCCCCAGTGCTATAGCCCTCCCCAGATGATCTTAGCTTAAGAGGCCAGAATATGGCAGGGTGTCACGTGTGTGTGTGTGTGTGTGTTCACAGTCCTAAACGGACACAGCCTAAGAATAGTCTGGCTGTGTACACATCTGTATATACACACTCTGGGTCATCTACTATATGTAGACGTTGTGTGTGTACACATCTACACTGTGTCATCGACAATGTATGCTTGTACAGCCGTGGCCAAAAGTATTGGGAGCAACATACATTTTGTGTTTGCGAAGCTTGCTGGGCCTTGGCATAAAATGACTGCTAACATAATTTCAGTAAGTCTTATCATCAGCACAGTGGAAAGTGTGAACTAGTTCTAACCAGGTGAAATCACTCTCATCATTCTGATTGGATTTTAAGAGCAGATTGACTGCCGTAAAAGAGGGGACTATTTGCATATTGTAAATCTTCGCCCCAAAAAAGCTTTAAAAAATATTAAATGTGCCTTATTGTATTCCTGTATTCTATAGACGTCATGTGAAAACATTTTCCAGCAAAACACAGCAAAATTTGCAAAACACAACATTTGTCATTGCCAAAACTTGTGCTTCTGGTCCTGGTTACCAGTTTGAGTCCAGGTTCTGACTTGTGAGCCACAAAGGGATGGTGTAAAGAGGCTCCAGGTCCAGAGAGGATCAAGACAGCTTCAGGGTGTCCTGGTTCTGGTCGTTAACTGGCACTAGAACATTTGAACCCAGTTTTAACAAGCTGCCTCTGGCACAGTTAGATCTGCTGCTCTATGTCTGTGTCCTCAACCTACACTCTCTACTCTCTTCTGCCAAGAGGGGAAATAGCACTGTGTGTGTGTGTGTGTGTGAAACCAAGCTCTTTCTTACCTATTGACCTGGGGAGTCATTATGATTGTGCTGTGCTGTTGTGGTGCCAGACCTGAGCCTTGGCAGACTCAGAGGTGTGTTGAGTTTCTCTCTCCCTGTCTGGGGAAGTGCAGCCCTGTTGTTTTCCAAACCTGTAAACTAATAGCAGATGTGAAGCAGCAGGAGCTCGGAGAGAAGAGATTACACTCACAAACACAAACACTCAGGAATGACAAGTGTTTACAACAAGTGAAGCACATTCACCTTAAAAATCCCCTTAGCTCCCCCGACATAATCCGGACAAATACAAATCAGTCATCACCTTCAGAATGCCTACAGTCGTCAAACAAACACAGTGGCAGGGTTTGATTATGCAGACTAAAGGCTTGGCTGCAGCAGAGTTTTCCATGTGTGGGTTATTCTGAAGAGTTGACAGAACCAATAAGATGTAACCGGATGAATCAAGGCTGGAGGAGGGATGTGTGTGTGTTGGGGAGGGAGGGAGGGAGAAAGGCAGGGTGTCAGAGTTGGTGGAGACAGAGGGAGGATTGGGGTCTCTAGCCAGCAGTAACTAATAGCTGAAATGAGGGTTATTATGGGATTAGTTGTGTCCTTGGGACCAGCCTGGAGACTCTGCTCTGGGTCACGCTGACTCTGGGGTCGGCACCATGGAGACCTCCTCCTCTTTCTGCTCCAACCCTCACTTCCTGCAAGCCCCTCCAAGTTCACCCCTCCCCCTTATACCCACTGTCATTTATTTCCTTGCTTAGAGGGGTTTGTCTCTTGTGAAGTTGAAGGGTCAGATGAGCAGTAGTAGTGATCTGTAATATTCTCCTCTGGATTATGGATGTGGATTAGGAAACCAGAACTAATCCCACAGAGCTGTGGTACCTGCACATCTCACTCTGAATCTCCTAACTCACTCACTCACGCGCGCACACACACACACACACACTCCGTGTTGACAGAGACCGTCCTGGCAGAACTCTGGATGTTATCTCTTTCTCGTGTGTTTTGATCTCACCTGGAGTTACCTTAGTGACACACACACACACACACAGGAACACACACATGCAGGACTAAAAGCCGATGATGTCACCGTAGACAATGTGCCGTTTGTCTGACTGTTGGATGGGCTCTCTATGGCCAAAGTAGGAGAGTTCCCTCATAAAGGTCTCTGTGTACACAGACAGGACAGGGCCCTGAGTCGATGCAGACGCTCTGAGCTTTGAGATTGAGTGTGTGACTGAGAGAGTGAAGAGACCCCATCAAAGTGTTCAGATGATGGATTACCCCCCCCACACACACACACACACACACTTGGCCAGTGACCTGTGCTCATGATCCCTGTTCTGCCCTCTCCTCCACGTCCCTCTCATCTCCCCATCGCCGGGGGTACAGGGGTCAAAGGTCACCTTCAGCTTCTCTTCATGTGCTGGGCACCTGACTGAGAGAGGAGAGTCAGGGCAGCACAGCCGCACGCACCACAGGCCAACTGCTGACAGAACACAGGCCCGTCCCAGCCTACCTACTCACGCACTACAGGGCCACTTAGACTCTCCAGGCAGAACTGTCTCCAGGCGTTAGTCTGGACCTGTAAAATGATAGGTGGAGAGAGGTGGAGGAGGGCGCCATCTAAAAGGGAGGCCAACCAGGAGCCACCTCTCCCACCCTTATACTCTCTCTTTCCCTCTCTTTCGATCTCCCTCTCTCTGCCTCTGAGTATCACCTGATCAGGTCCAGCCAGTGGCATTTGAAACCTGAGTTGACCAGCAGGAGTCTGCTAGGAGTCTGCGCGGTTGGAGAACCACTCAAAAGGCTCTTGTGGATGAGCTCAGGTTTATAGGGACTGTTACTGAAGGTCTCTAACATACAAGGAGCGGTTTGAGGGGTTAGGGTTACAGGGTTGACAGTGACATATCTGCAGCTTCCATCACAGCAGACGGGATCATCTGCTCTGGGCCCCCTGGTCACACCTGCCTCCCATTACAGTGCCGGGCCTGTGTGTGTGTGTGTGTGTGGGGGGGGAAGGGGAGGGGAGGAGTGTTTTGTGTGCAGTCTGCGTTTAACGCTGTGTCACAGCAGTGGGAGTTCTGGTAGAAGTTGAGACGGGCATTATTAAAGCCGTAAGTAACCACAGCTTGAGATGAGGGGCAGAGTGTTGACGGAGGGAGGGGAGAAGGGGGGTGGAGGATCCTAGAACAACAACATGAAAAAGTAGTACCTACTGTGTACACACATAAACACTCTTAACACTTTCGAGTGTTATTTTAGTCCAACTCCCCCATCCATCTTTCTCTCTGTGTCTCTCTCTGTGTCTCTCTCTGTGTGTCTCTCTCTCTCTCTCTCTCTCTCTCTCAGGAACTGCTCAAGGACCCTCTGTACATCGGCCTGAGGCAGAAGAGGGTGAGGGGTGCGGCCTACGATGAGCTGCTGGATGAGTTCATGAAGGCAGTCACAGACCGGTAGGAACTGCTGTCTCTAAACACACACACACAAACAATTATGATGTTGGTCACTGAGAAGAGCCCCGAAGCAAGACTCCAGTGTGGCTTCCTAATACCAGAGTAACAACTCCTGGAGCTACAGGAACTACAGGGGTTTTTCTCCGAAAATGACGGAGCAGTGGAAAAAGGATGATTATGGGGTTGGAGAATGAATGAGTGATTACAGTCCTAGATCTTTTAATCATCTCTTTTCTAAGGGAACTGAGCAAGCGTTTTCCTCCACACAGAGTCAGGCACAAATCTGGGCCTAACTCTTAACTCTTAACTAGTCAGGTCAAGTTAACATCTCCCAGAATACCTTCTGCTGAAACCCAGAGGGCACAATCGTCCTTCCGCTAGTGTGCTGGGGGAATGTGCAGACAGAATGCGGACTGTGTTTCCGTTTCGTTTTTTTTATTAATGCAGAGGGGGCCGGTGGTGACTGAGAGATGCTGGGGGAAGGGGGAGGGGGGGAGGGGGCTAGGGTCGTGATTAGGAACTGCGTGGGGGAGAATACACAGAAGGATATGCAAACCACCACGGAGCGGTGACTGACCTGAGGAGTGTGTGTGTGGGTGGGTGTGTGTGTGTGAGAACTATACAGTACATGTGTGTGTGTGTGCACGTTCCCCTGCTCTTAGCCAGCTGTGTTTGGAGAGGACGCCCTCGTGCGTGACCTTCTGGGCAGAGGCCGCTGGTGGAGTGTGGTGCATGCTGGGTAACGGAACATTTCTGATGTCAGTGACCAACCGCCACAGAAGCGGACAGCGGGACGTCACTTAGAGGAGCGGGGGATAGTGGAGAGGCTTCTCCTCCTGGGAGAGAGAAGAGCATGGAGAGACTGCCCGAGGCGGGTGACCTCTGGTGAGATGGTGTCTCCTCGTGCCTGCAGCAGCACAATGGTGGCTGAGAGGAACAAAGGAGCAGTGTGTTAGACCAGGCGACGTCCCACAGATGGGTTTAACAGTCTGCCACAGACTCCTGCTCCCGGTGGAAGGAAAGCCTTGTCTCCTTTCCTCCTCCTCTCTCTTGGTCTCCTTTCCTCCTCCTCTCTCTTGGTCTCCTCTCCTCCTCCTCTCTTGGTCTCCTCTCCTCCTCCTCTCTTGGTCTCCTCTCCTCCTCCTCTCTCTTGGTCTCCTCTCCTCCTCCTCTCTCTTGGTCTCCTCTCCTCCTCCTCCTCTCTTGGTCTCCTCCTCCTCTCTTGGTCTCCTCTCCTCCTCCTCTCTTGGTCTCCTCCTCCTCCTCCTCTCTTGGTCTCCTCCTCCTCCTCTCTTGGTCTCCTCTCCTCCTCCTCTCTTGGTCTCCTCTCCTCCTCCTCTCTTGGTCTTCTCTCCTCCTCCTCTCTCTTGGTCTTCTCTCCTCCTCCTCTCTCTTGGTCTTCTCTCCTCCTCCTCCTCTCTCTTGGTCTCCTCTCCTCCTCTCTCTTGGTCTCCTCTCCTCCTCCTCTCTTGGTCTCCTCTCCTCCTCCTCTCTCTTGGTCTCCTCGCCTCCTCTCCTCTCTCTTGGTCTCCTCTCCTCCTCCTCCTCTCTCTTGGTCTCCTCTCCTCCGCTCCTCGCCTCCTCTCCTCCTCTCTCTTGGTCTCCTCTCCTCCTCCTCTCTCTTGGTCTCCTCTCCTCCGCTCCTCGCCTCCTCTCCTCCTCTCTCTTGGTCTCCTCTCCCCTCTTCACAACCCGACGCCCGTTCTTCTTCCCTCTCTCTAGACTTCTCATCCTAGTGTTGGATGGAGAGATTTTCAGTTGCTCCCCTTCTCTGAGTGTACAGTGGAGGAGGGAAAAGATGGGGGGGAGTTAGGATGGAGAGGGTGAGGAGATGCAGTTTGAAAGATAGATAGATAGATGTTGGTCTCTCAGCGCAGACACGGACAAATTAACTGAGTGTCTGTCAACCCAATATTCGTACATCCGTCCTTTCCTCCCACTCTTTTCATCTTCCCCCGGCGACGAAAGCAGTTTTGGAGCCGCCGTCCAACTGGGAAACAGCTTTAGTGATTTGTACAATAAGCTGTTAAAATACTCGAGAGCAATCTTTTCCATATGCCATACTAGGTGGGGCTCTACACAGAGAGATGGAGAGAGAGATGGAGAGAGGGTGAGGGAGGGAAAGAGGGAGGGAGGGAAAGAGGGAGGGAGGGAAAGAGGGAGGGAGGGAAAGAGGGAGGGAGGGAGAGAAAGAGGGAGGGAGGGAGAGAGGGAGAGAGGGAGAGAGGGAGAGAGGGAGAGAGAGAGAGACGCAATGGGAGGGAGGAAAAGAACCTTTTAGTCCGCATCTCATTCCTCTCATCCACTCTCCACATCAAGACCTGTGTTACTGATCACAGTGAAACACTGCCCTCTAGGGGACACAGCGACACACACACACACCCCTAAGCACTGCTACAGCTGGGCTTTCAGAATCAGCTTTATTGCCAAGTGAGTTACACAAACAAGGAATTTGCTGTGGTGGGTTGGTTCATTGAGCTAGTCTGTCTCTGGCCATCTGACATGTCATACTGTATAGCTACCATATCTAGTTACCATACCTACGACCTGCTCTGTCCTTAGGTATGGGATGGACTGCCTCATCCAGTTTGAGGACTTTGCTAACACCAACGCCTTCCGCCTGCTGACCAAGTATCGCAACGAGTACTGCACCTTCAACGACGACATCCAGGGTATCTCATCGCTTTCATATCCCACACGCCCCGCTTTCGCACCCGTCGCTTTGTCCCTCGTCCAACCCTGTGGTTCCCCTTCCCCCCTCCAGGTACGGCTGCCGTGGCGGTGGCTGGTCTCCTCGCTGCCCTCCGCATCACCAAGAGCAAGATGTCAGACCATACCATTGTGTTCCAGGGGGCGGGGGAGGTGCGTGCTGCTGACTTCTACCCACTATTTTGTGTAGCTTGTTCTGGATGCACAAAGCACACAAACCGGCCCTATAACCGAAGGCATAACCTCTCTACTGGTCTCTCCTTCCTCTCTTTTTTTTACCCAGGCTGCAATGGGGATAGCTGACCTCATCGCCATGTCGATGGAGAAGGAGGGCCTTCCGATGGAGAAGTGCCTGAAGAAGATCTGGATGGTTGATTCCAAGGGCCTCATCGTCAAGGTAACGCCCCGCGACCTCAGAGCCATGGGCCTTTGCTAGTGAGTCTAGTTCTCTTTAGACTTTCAGAGCTTCAATGAGGGCCTCGCACCTATGGCCGAGCCCCACAGCCAGCAGGACTGTATTCTTGAGTCAGTAGCGGCTGTAGCTTCGATTAGATCACATTTAAAGATTTACAGTTTCTGTATTTCAAGCAAAGATTTTAATCGATTGTCCCTTCAAAACTCTTGGCTGCCTGCAGAGGGAGATACACGTCACTATGCTCAGTACCTGTAAACAAACAATGAAAGTGAGAGCCCTGTGCCCGTATTGTATTTCTTGTTCTCCCTTATTCTCTCCCTCTGTCTCTTTCCAGGGCAGGGACCACTTGACCCATGAGAAGGAGAAGTTTGCCCATGAGCACAAAGAGATGAGGAGATTGGAAGACGTGGTGAAGGAACTCAAGCCTACAGCCATCATAGGTCTCTGGGTTCCAACTTATTAGAAGCAACTAGTCTAGACTAGTCTAGTGGGGTCAGATGGCTGAGCGGTTAGGGAGTCGGGCTATTAATCAGAAGGTTGTTGGTTCGATTCCCGGCCGCGCAAAATGACGTTGTGTCCTTGGGCAAGGCACTTCACCCTACTTGCCTCGGGGAGAATGTCCCTGTACTTACTGTAAGTCGCTCTGGATAAGAGCGTCTGCTAAATGACTAAATGTAAATGTAGACGTTTACAGGATGTACACAAATGCATATCACACAGCTGTGGGAGGTGGAGGCTGACGAGTGTGTTGCTCTCTCAGGTGTGGCGGCCATCACTGGAGCCTTCACAGAGCAGATCATCAAGGACATGGCCTCCTTTAACGAACGCCCAATAATCTTCGCTCTCAGCAATCCCACCAGCAAGGCAGAGTGCACTGCTGAACAGTGCTACACTCTCACAGAGGTAATGTGTTCCCCTCAGCGGGCCAGGCTACTCGACCACAGAGATATTGTGTTAGCTTAGCAGGCTATGCTATGCCATTATTGAGGCTCTCTTTTAGCTTAGCTGGCTAGGCTACACCATTACTGAGGTTCTCGGGTAGCTTAGCAGCTACTGTATCCTAGCCATGCCGTGCTGACGTTGTGTGACCGTTGTTTCAGGGGCGGGGCATTTTTGCCAGCGGGAGTCCGTTTGACCCTGTGACTTTGCCTGATGGGAGGAAGTTCTACCCCGGCCAGGGCAACAACTCCTATGTGTTCCCTGGAGTCGGTCTGGGGGTCACAGCCTGCGCCATAAGAACCATAACAGACGAGATCTTCCTCACCACTGCAGAGGTAAATCTCTCTCTCTCTCTCTCACACACACACACACACACACACACACATAAATACACACATGATTAATCTATTCACCTCCCTTCCATCTTTGTCCCATCTTCACTTATGTTTCCTCTCCTACGCTGACTCAATCCCTCCATCTATCGACCCCAATACCTTTCTCAATCCTTTTAGCCCTGTAGCTTTCTCAATCCCTTCATCATTTTACCTCTATACATTTTTCAATCCCTCCAACCTCACACCCCAATACCTTCAACAATTCAGCCATCCTTCTACCCCAATCCCTTTCCCAATCCCTCCATCTAGATTCACCTCCTTATTTTCTCATTTCCCTATTCATCCTTTTTCATAATGTTCCCTTGAGCATTCCTCCTTCCCTCTCTCTTCCCTTCTTGAATGCCTTTACTCCCCCCCCCCCTGACCCTCTTAGTTCAGGACTGTGTAATAAACCTTTAATCCCAGTGATCATGTGTTAGCTGTGTGTGACATGGTGTGTGTGTGTGTGTGCGCGTGTGTGCGCGTGCACGTGCGAAGGAAAACAAGTCACGCAGAAGTGTGCAAACCCCACCCATCTCTACCAGAGCTGTCTCTATAGATGACACATGAGCCGGTCCACACACTGTCCATGGTTGTGTGCACACATGCAAACCTACACCAGCAAACAAACACGTGTATCTAAGCAAGACAGAGGCCTATATTGACACAGCTTATCCCGGCTGGTTATTGATGCTGTGGCTCCTAGGCCAGAGTACCTTTCTGCAAGTCCATTTATAGCCTCCCATACCTCTACGGATTAGATCTGTTCAAGAGGGCTGGAGGTCTGCTGGATCTGTTGGAGAAGCTGGCTGTTGAGCAGTAGAACATACCACTGTGATGCTGGGATAATGTGATGCTGGTTATTAAAAGTGTAGGAGATACAGTACGCAACTCAAGCTCTCATATACATGTACACACACACACGCACACACACACAATCTTAGAGCATGAGAATGGGGTATGTTTGATTTTGCGATTTGGCAGGGGAAATGTTGATTTAATTTGCTTTGTGAAAACCAACCGAAGCCTTTGCGCGTGTCTCACAGACCATCGCAGAGCTTGTCACAGAGCAGGACCTGGCAGAAGGTAGACTGTACCCTCCTCTAAACACCATCCGAGACGTCTCCCTGAAGCTGGCTGTCAAGGTGCAGTCCATTTATTCATGTCTCATTTAACTGGAACTAAGCATCCAAAAAGGATTTGTTGCACATGCATCTTGTGACGATGTGACTAAACCGTGTGTGTGTGTGTGTGTGTGTGTGTCTGTGATAGATTGTGGAGTATGCCTATGAGCACAACATGGCGTCCCTGCATCCGGAGCCCAAGGACAAGTTGGCATTCGTGCGCTCGCTGGTCTACAGCACGGACTATGACGAGTTCGCCGTGGACGCCTACCGCTGGCCCGAAGACTCCATGACCGTCCAGTCCTGCAAACTGTGACGCGGAGGGCAGAGAATGGAGGGAACTGGGGAGAGGAGGACGGGCACAGGGGGACAAATTATAGACGGTGACACAGACAGACAGACAGACAGACAGTGACACAGACAGACGGTGACACGGTGACAACCACTGACACAGACAGATGCTGAAAGACGGCTTTGAAAGTTCAAACACAGGAAGGCAATGTTGTTGTAAAAAAAAAAAGTATGAATGTTCTAGCTACACACCAAGAGTACCAACATGGTCAAAATAAAGGCTTTCAAGTAAAGTCATGTCTGACGTTAGTGCATTTGTTTCACCATGGGGTTTCCTGTGCTATCGTGTGTGCCCATATAGCCTGCCCAGTGATCTCTCAGGTCAGACCTGGCCAGGAATGTAATCTTCAAAGACAACAGACAGTGTTTTGACAGAACCAACCAACCAGGAAGGGCCAGTGGGAGGGCATGGCATGCTGGGATTGTGGTTAGAGTGGCGGTGTTTGATGTCACATGACGCAGCCCCTCCCCACTCGAGCTTAACAGGGTTGGCATTAGCTAAAGACGGATACACGTCTGTACCTGGGGATGAAGCTATGTACCAGATCACTGACTAGTAGTCTTTTTCGTCACCTATATGGATTGAGATGTAGATGAACAGACCATGACTGTGTTTAAATCAATAAAAGCAACACTGCACCCTGGCTATGCCTCTACAGGGCATCATTTACATTTTTAAATTTAGTTATTTTAACAGACGCTCTTATCCAGAGCGACTTACAGTAAGTACAGGGACATTCCCCCCGAGGCAAGTAG
This sequence comes from Osmerus eperlanus, assembly GCF_963692335.1. Taxonomy (NCBI): domain Eukaryota; kingdom Metazoa; phylum Chordata; class Actinopteri; order Osmeriformes; family Osmeridae; genus Osmerus; species Osmerus eperlanus. Next base: position 14,276,752 of record NC_085024.1, read on the forward strand.
GGTGAAGTGCCTTGCCCAAGGACACAACGTCATTTTGCACGGCCGGGAATCGAACCAACAACCTTCTGATTAATAGCCCGACTCCCTACCCGCTCAGCCATCTGACCCCCAACATCAGCATCAGTAAACAGAACACTGTTTTGACATTAAAGGCATGACCTTAAAAACACACATGGTGTGTCACTACCCACACTCTGCCCAAGACTGGGTCCGGAACACTGCTGAGATCTGAGGCATTGCTTATCTGGTTCATTTGTGATAGCGTTGGTCCGTGTGATGTGAGCCTCTCTGTTCCCTTTCATCTGTTTGTCATGAAGATCCATCCTTCTGTCCCATCACCTCCTTTACTCCAGCCTTTTGAAGGACTCCAGTCAACCCCCTGTTTGCATCTCTTTATCGTCCCGGCAGGCTCCTGGCTCTCTGTGGGGAACCCAGGAAGAGTTAGCCTCTCTGCACCCTCGAACTTGTATTTCCTTCCACATGCATGCCCATCACATACATGGTTGCTATACTTCATCACGGTCATTCATATTTAAAATGTTCAATAAGATACGATGACAGATAAGGCATGTGGAGGTGCTTAGGGTCCATCTGGCCTGAGGAAAGAGAAGTATTCTGTAATCAAATCATGCCTCGCATCGGGAGATATTCCCACAACTGATGGAGAGCGAGTGAATCCCCACTGCCGTTTAGCAGTCAACACAGTTTGTAGCGTAACACTGTGATGTTTACTTGGAAACACGGTCAGAGGTGCACCTGAATTGAGATGTCTGTGTAGAACAGAATATAGGCTAATAGTGGTGCTTATTGATCTCGTCCCGGGGACAAAGGGAGATGTTTACGACAAGCCATGTTTACACAGACTGGATGTTATCTCTGCTTTTCACTGTTCGAATACATTGTTTATGACCTCTGGTGATGCTTGTTGGTCACTGGGAGCCAGCTGCTGTGTCACAAACAAGATGTAGCTAGTTCCTAGAGTTTCTTCAAAATATTGTAGACCTATTTATTTATAGGGTATAGCCTAGCTTACGAAGTTCAAAGAAAATACATTTTAAAATTAAACTGCCTACATCGGATCTTTGAAGAGAGTCATGATATCTTACAGATCTCACGGTTTCCCTTAACGTTTCATCTCCGTCATTAATTATGGATGGTTGTGTCATGTCTGCTTGCTGGACAGCATCTCAGATTTGACAAGCTTAATGAATCGCCAAGCTTGACTTCAAAGCTTCCACCGTGGTATAGATTTCATGATTTTTATATGAAGGTGCTTTTCAAAGTGTGAGGGTCAAGAAAAAGGTTTATATATAGCTGCTTCTTGGGGAAGTTTGAGGCAGACAGCTATCCGCATATTCATATGCGTGCGTAATGCGCTCTTGTGCCGTAGAGTCCGCAGTCCCGCGCAGTCACAGCGTTCTCCTCATGTTAAGATGAACGGTAAAGGATACCCGACTCCATCCTACGTTTCCACTAATTGTGTAAACTTGCAGTAATACAAACAGATCAAATCGTTAACAAATATCACCATGGATGATATCGACACATATACCTGGAATCAAACAACTTATCATCTCAACGAGTCGGACAGTGATGATGGGAGCCACCTGGATGAATATTCCAACTTTGTGCACGTTACGGAGACCACGATACTACCTTCTCTAATAGGCGTCCTGTGTTCCACGGGACTCGTGGGAAACATCCTCGTGCTGGTGACAATCTTGAGGTAGGCGCTAACATTGTCGTTATCTCCGAAGCAAGTCAAACCCCACACTGTTAGAAATGTAAAATGTTCTATATAATCTTAGCAGGCAGAAAGTTGCCTGCCAGAAACCTATTTTATTACGCAAATGACAACGTGGAAGTGGAGAAACAGCATTTACTGAAGCTGGAAATAAAAATATTTAGTTTGAAATTTTAATTGCTGTTAAAGTGCTGAATATACTCCACCAGTCATTTGTTGTTAAATTAGGATGTAGAAAAATAATCTTTAACTTTTTTTTTTTAATTGTCAACTGAAGCAAACTACAAAATGTTAAAACGGTCTCATGTTTACCCAATTCCGGTAAAACGCAAAGGTTTGTTACTTTTTATACTTTGCTATTCCCAGATGTGTTCATTCGAGTCTGGTGACTCTCTATGTTTATACATATACATTAGTTAATCCCCATGTTTGAAGACAAGCTCCATAATGGAGGGTCTGTCTTTAAAGAAGTGTTTCCTCCAGACAATGTCCCATGGTCATTGTGCACTCTGCTGTACCGGGGGTGTGGGGCCCCTTCAGTACCTCTACTGACTGCCCAGATAACTTAAATGACAAGGAATTGTACAAGAGACCCCCCCCCGCTCCGCCTCCCGCCACCCCCCCCCCCCCCCCCCTGAGCCCAGGCAGGTGATACAGGATGGGGGGGGACATTAAGGAGGATTCTCTGGGGGTATTCTAGAGCAGGCTCACGGAGCGTCAGCAGGCTGGTCCTGGTTCTCACGCTGGAGCCGCTCAGCAGGTGTGGAGAGATGGAGCTTGGCTGTGGGAGCTGGGACAGTTGACAATGGAGAGGGAAGATCCATGTGTGATCGTCATGATAGATCCGCATATGGATCAGAGTACGCTGATGGCTGAGTGGATAGGGAATCGGGCTATTAATCAGAAGGTTGCCGGTTCGTGCCAAATGACGTTGTGTCCTTGGGCGTGTCCTTGGGCAAGGCATTTCACTCGCCCCAGGGGGAATGTCCCTGTACTTACTGTAAGTCGCTCTGGATAAGAGCATCTGCTAAATGACTAAATGTAAATTTACAGGATGTCTGAATCAATGGACAATTGAAACAAAACATGCCTGCATTGAGAGCCAAGCGATGCCAGGTTTCCGTGGTAATCGTGTTCTGCCGCTCGCCATGTGTGAGCTATCTGACCCTTCCTGCTTCGTACATTCTTTAGCTGCGAGCTGAAGGAAGGACATCCTTTAGCCATGTCTGATCTTAGAAGCTAAGACTGGAGGAGATCAGTATCGGGCGCAGGGGTTGGAGGAGATCAATATCAGGCGCAGGGATTGGAGACGATCAGTATCGGATGCTGGGATTGGAGGAGGCACGGCAGGATATGGGAGCTTCCCAGGGGAGACCGAGGCAGAGACCAGCCGTGCTGGTGATCATACAGGATGTAAATCAAAATGTAGATCAGGGAGGCAACAACAAAAACAACACATATCACATATAAGCAAACAACACAACAACAGACAACCCTCATCACTGAGTAACACATGATCAGTGATGGGGCATGGCTATGTTGTAACCTGCTGGTGAATGTGTTTATATGGACTCTGTATTGGTGTTTGTCTGTATATAAATATATATATATGTGTGTCTGTGTGTGTGTCTGCTCCCTCAGGACCACCAAGAAGACTGTTCCTGACGTGTATGTGTGTAACCTGGCAGTGGCAGATGTGGTGCACGTGACCGTCATGCCCTTCCTCATCCACCAGTGGGCGCGCGGGGGGCACTGGGTGTTTGGCAGCACCCTCTGCACCATCATCACCTCCATCGACAACTGTAACCAGGTGGCCTGCGCAGCTGTCATGACGGCCGTCAGCCTGGACAGGTTGGTGTGTGATTGGTTAGCATGGACAGGTTGGTGCATGATTGGCAGGCCTGGGAAGGTCAGTGTATGATTGCTTAGCATGGACAGGTTGGTGTTTGATTGGCAGGCCTGGGCAGGCCGGTGTATGATTGGTTAGCATGGACAGGTTGGTGTGTGATTGGCAGGCCTGGGCAGGTTGGTGTATGATTGGTTAGCCTGGACAGGTTGGTGTATGATTGGTTAGCCTTGACAGGTTGGTGCGTGATTGGTCACTGATTGGTCATCAGGGACAAGATTCCGATTGCCAGTACAAGTTTTCACTAAAAGCTAATCTGCTTAGGTCAGAGTCTCTTGCACACCTGACTGCACAGGTCACTGAAATATTCGGATCAGTTTGTATTCAGTTTCAAATGTTCATCTTAGACACAGCCTGGACACCAGTGAACACAAATAGCCGTTGGTTCTGTGTGGTTTCATATCTTCCTGTTTACCAGTGGTTCTCATGACTGGTTTGCCAGTCTCTGACTGTCCTAGTGAGCATACATCAAGTGGACACTGATCTATTAGATGCTTTAGAACAGAACCCACTCTAAGAGCCATCACAGGCTCTCTTCCAGTATTCCACTTCAGATATATTAACTTATCTCAACATATAGTCGGAATCTCTTGGACGTCCCTGAATGACATTATATGATTGTTGGTGTACAGATATAAATTACATTTCCGTCTCTATATGTCGTTTTGACAGTTATATGGAGCAGATGTGGTTTCCGTCCCACGGCTGTCCATTTCATGACCAGTGTGGTGCCCATGACAGTTGGTGCGTTTTGCCCTTGGGCATCAACAAGCCTAATGGATGCATTAGCTTTGAGGCTTGGTATTGAATGCATAGGGGACTGTATGTCGGTAAACTCACTAATTTGAGTGCGGTTTGATGCAATGGTTCTCTTCATCAAAGCTTGCCTTCATCCAAGGCCACCAGACATGGTACATTACTATCAACGGTTATCTCAAAGCAACAGATAGCTTCCAACTGACTGGAGGGCGTAACTGCACCCACACTACATTACGTGTACCCAACCTGACTGTGTGTGTGTGTGTGTTTGTTTTACCATGTCTATCTGTTGACTGCAGATATAGACTCCAACAACACTCCTGTTTCACAATTTTCTTTGACATTCAGGGGACATTGTTGTTTGATAACACTCAGGAGACGGGGTGATACAGATAAGGAGTATGTTTGTCTTCTCTTTAAGTTTCTTTCCCCATCAGTCTCTCCGTCTTCTCTCCCCCGGCCCCCAGGTACCTGGCGGTGGTCCACCCGCTCCGCCTGATGACCCTGAGGACCCGCTCCAGAACCATCCGTATCAACCTGTGTGTGTGGGTGGTGTCCTTCGTCCTGGTGCTGCCCGCCTGGCTCTACTCAGAGGTGCTGCGCTTCCCCGACGGCCTGGAAAGCTGCACCATGAACCTGGTCTCTCCCAGCGCAGTGCTCTGGTAAGATCAGACCCTGGACTCTCCCAGCGCAGTGCTCTGGTAGGATCAGACCCTGGTCTCTCCCAGCGCAGTGCTCTGGTAAGATCAGACCCTGGTTTCTCCCAGCACAGTGCTCTGATAAGATCAGACCCTGGTCTCTCCCAGCGCAGTACACTGGTAAGATCGGAACCTGGTCTCTCCCAGCGCAGTGCTCTGGTAAGATCCAAACTTGGTATTTCTGTCAGCACCTTTCTCTGGTAAGATCAGACCCTGGTCTCTCCCAGCACAGTGCTCTGGTAAGGGTCAAGAAATCAGGAATTCACGACCGTCCAGAAATACTGTAGTAGACTGCTGACAGTATAACAAAACCACTTCCTGTCCTCCAATCTTCTCTCCACCCAGCACCATGTACGTGAATATCATCACATCTAACTAACATCTCTTAAATCAAATCAAAATCAAATCAAATGTATTTGTATAGCCCTTTTTACACGCAAGCATGTCACAGAGGGTTTCACATACGCCCATAGAACTGCCCCTCAACCAACCTAAACCCTCAAGGAAGACAAGGAAAAACTGCCAGAAAAACTCTCAACAGGAGAAAAAATTGAAAAAACCTCTTAACAATCTCTTAATAACACATTGATTTCAGGGGTGGATCCTGGCTGCAGATGAGTCTGGCTGAGCATAATTAAACATGAAGCTCTGTGTGCTGCTCAGCGGTAATGGAGTCACGAGGGTCAACGCTGCTCTCTAGATTCACGCTGAACCTGGTAGTGAGGGCTGAATTAGAGCCATGTTGAAACAGCTGCAGGTCCCGGGTGAGCTCTATTCCAGTCTACAGCCACGTATTCTATATGGCTGCTGGATATGATGGATCTACACATAGAGAGTGTAATTACCTCCTTGAATACATCATTCAATACTTATTGAATCATGTTCTCAATAGGTTATCTGTATGTTGATTGAGACTCGGACGTACTGTACCTTGTTTGCTCATGTTTCTCTCTCTCTCCCGCTCTCTCTCTCTCTCTCTCTCTCTCTCTCTCTCTCTCTCTCTCTCTCTCTCTCTCTCTCAGGTACACCCTGTATCAGACCATGACATCGTTCTTCCTGCCGCTGCCCCTCATCCTGACGTGCTACTTCCTCATCCTCACCTCAACATGGAGGAAGTACCTGAAGACCAAGCAGGCAAGCCGGTGTGTGTGTGTATGTGTGTGTTTGATGCATGGGCACAGAAGAACATGGGTATGCATTAACAGCAGCAGGTTATGTGACGTCAGTCCCTGGCAGGGAGATGGTATCTATGATGGCAGAGTAAGCGGTCAACTGTGGTTAGTTGATGTTAACTGTGCTCAGCTTTGGAAAACTGTGGTCAGATGTGGTCAGCTGATGAAAGATTCTTTACACAAGTCTTGACTGTTTCCGACAGACTGTCAAGGATATTCTTTGCCTCTTAGAAGTCAGAGTGAATCATGAAACAGGATTATGAAAGCATCCGCCTGTGGCCAACCCACACCATGGGACTGCCGCTAGAGACAGGCTAGTCTGTTATTGTTGTCAGTGATTTTAAACGGAGACCTTTCTAAAAGTTCAGCTGAACATCCAGATAAAAAGAAAATCTCTAACGCCCCATCCTCCCTTCACATCTCTCCTCCCTGATTCTTTCTCCTCTCCCCTCCTGCCCCTCCTCCGCCCACGTCCCCCCTCCTTCCAGCTGCAACATGAGCCTACCCAGACAGCGCGCCATCCGGCTCACCCGGATGGTGCTGGTTCTAGTGGGCGTGTTCATGGTGAGCGTGGCGCCCTATCATGTTCTCCAGCTTGTAAACCTGAGGGTGCGCCGGCCCTCATTGGCCTACCACACCTGCTACTACCTGTCCGTCTGCCTGAGCTACGCCCCCAGCTCCATCAACCCCTTCATCTACATCCTGCTGAGCAGACACTTCCGCAAGCGCCTGACCCAACGCCCAGCGCACAGCGACCCCGAGGGAGACAGCGAGACTCCCGCCAAAGCCAACACACACACGCAGTCACGCAGAACACACTACTAATTCGGACATCCCTTTCAACACACACACATACACGCATTCCACACACATACATACATACACGCACACACACACAATACTCCAACCTCTGCCAGCCTGTGAGAGTACCATTGAGGCAGAATATACACTGTGACCTTCTGTTCAAGTCTTCTTGTCTGTCTGCCCATGTCTGTCAATGTCTGCCTGTCTACCTGTCTGTTTATCTGTCTGTTTACCTGTTCGCCTGTCTACCTGTCTGTTTATCTGTCTGTTTACTACCTGTTTGCCTGTCTACCTGTCTGTTCATCTGTTTGTCAATGTCTGCCTGTCTATTTATCTGTTTGTCACTTTGTCGCCTGTCCACCCGATGCTTGTCTACATATCCCTACATATGTTGACTAGCTCGTTGTAGGACCTATAGCTACCTATATATTGACCAGCATGTTGTCAGAGATTCAATTGTCGTGTTTTGTTTTTTTTATCTTCATGTGAGGCTCAGATTTGAGATTCTTGTGGTGTCCAAGCGCTCTCCACAGGCAAACTGTGGTATTACAAGAGCATAGACGTACAGTACAATGCCACTTTCTGAATGTGCATTTTGTTATATAATTGAAACTTTTACGTTATGATATGTGTCTTTTTTGTCATGAAATGCCAATAAAGCCATTTATAATCTCAGCTACAACTATTCTACGAAATCCCATTACGTGCTTGCGTAATTGAATGAGACAGTGGTATCCTTCAGGGTAATATCCGTCATGGTTACCGCTGTGTAAATCATTCACTGAGTTAGTAAACATTGATTATGTCAGACGGGGTCGTTGGGCAGTTCTCTGACTGTCTGGTGCAACAAGAGCAGGCGGCCAGCTTCAGGGTGGGTCACCAGTGAGAATCCCACCACTGACCAGAGGGACATGCTTCCAGAGGGTACAGCCCACCCTCACCCCCAACCATCCCCCCACCCACCCATCCAATCCTACCACCACAGCCATCCCCATGTGATCAATAAAAAAGCGACCAGACCAGACCAGACAGTCTCAGCGTCTCACCCGAGGCCTCTCCCCCAGGCCTCTCCCGTCAACTCCATGCCCCTGCTGGATAATGGCCTATTGTCTCTCTATGCCCCCCGCCCCTCCGGCCAATCCCAGGCCATTGGTGCTTTGACAGGTTCATCAATATGTCTCAATGTCAACATTGTCCCACTGTCCTGTCTGTCCAATCAACGGCCATCTAATTGATTGTGTTCACCACATTAGTGTAAAACTGTGTACACTAATGGAAGGCCCTGGGTTTAACCGTGCCATTGGCACCAGTGATCCCCTACTTGGGGACAGGTTGGAATGTGGATCTCTCAGTCTCTGACGTCCACCTGGCTCTTGCACATCCTGGAATGCTCTGCCTCTGTCCTCCAGCCCTGTAGAGAGACAGGCAGGTTCACTGGCAACTGGATGGACCAACGGGAGGCAGCCAGACAGGCAGATGGGCAAGCAGGCAGGCCGAGTGAAAGCTATTTTATCTGACATTGTTTGACCTTGTTTTCAGCAGTAAAATACCAACCCCTCCCTAACCCAACCCCACACTTATCCATCCATCCACCCACCCACCCTAACCCAACCCCCTCATACAACCCTGCACCCCTCCACCCAACACCCCAGGATTGTTGTTCCATCACAGCACTAGCAGACTCAGCCTCACTCAACTCAGTGTATAAGACCTCAGTCCAAATGAGTAGTTGTCAAAACAGTAGAGCAAAACAATTTAGTGTATCAAGTATTTGAAAGGAGTATACTTGCTGATGTCCTTCTAGCCGAAAGTCTTCTTTAATCAATAAACTGAGAAAAGCAACCAAAGCAGTCGTACCGACTCATTCAGCTCAGACAAAACACTCCGTTATCTTTGTCCAAAACCAATGGTGATGTGTTTCGCTTTTAACAGAAGCAGCATTCCTATTTGTATAAAACATACTTTTGCAATAATGTACCAATACAGGATGTGACCTTGGTGTCTGTTTTCCTGTTTTCCGTGGTTAGGAGAATGGAGGCCAAATATCATAATAAAATATTTCAATTAAATTCCTTTCCACACCAGCAGAGGGCCTCGTCGTGTCTTGTGTCAACGAGCTTTAAAACTCCGCGATCAACAACGTTCTCTTTTCTTTCGACTGGGCAGGGCACTGGTGTGTTTGGATTAATGACAACTTTTTTTACAATTACTCTCTCATATTGTATCTGTTTTACTTTTACATTCCAAATGTTTTAATCCAGTTGAGTCGAAAGCAACATCTTTTAACCACTATCTGTAAATCAGAAATACTGATTGAGAAAGTGGAGGTGGAAGCGGTGTCTGAACGGCCCCATGTCTTGTCTGACCTGATCTGCTGACTCGGCATGCTCGGCTGACCAGTTGGACAGATGTGTCAAAGCTTTTGAATGTGGAAGGCTGTGTCAGAGTGACAGTAGTAATGTAGCTTAATCGTTCAGATTTTTGTTGTCTATGATGTGAAACCACACAAACGTGCAATTGCCTATAACAACACTCTTTTTGAATGTTAGAATTTTTTGAAATTTAGTCACATTAAGTTAGCCTATAGAAATGTAAACCAGTAGGCCTATTAAAACTTTGTATTTAATGCCACGCTCTGCTGGCTGTACGTCCCTCACTGTTTTGCGTTTTCCTTGACTGATTCTGTGAATAATGCATTGAGACGTCTTGCTTCAGCAGACAGATCGTGCGTCCTGCGCGTCGCACAGGTTTTCCCCCGCGAGGCAGAGCCTGGCACAGGTTCCCCACCGCCTGTTGTTGCACGGGCGGGTACCACGCGCAGATACCAAGCAGGCGCGAGAGGCTTGACAACTTTTCCATAATTAGAAGAAGCCTTCCACTGTGTTTGACTCAGTCGGGAATGCAACATGACAAGTGTGATTACAACCCAAAGTCAAGTTTAATTATTTTTTTGTAGTAAAAACAGACCGAGACTTCCCCCTGCAGCTCACACTGCAAGAATGGCCTACATATAAGCAATTATTCGGCAAATTCAGGTTTTATAAAAATCCTTGATTAATTAATTTTGTTGTATGATAACCTCTTCTTGTAGGAATGTTATGAAAAAAGTCAATTTACAGCTGGTAAGTGGGTTTGCATCCGTACACTCGTTTGTATTATTTGTTGCACTCATGGTGTCACAGTGTTGCAAAATGATTCACTGAATATAATTTGTATACCAGAGCTATGTGCCTGTTGTTCGAGTTAATAATGCAAATACAGCATGTTGTATAGCCTTTAGCCTTACAAACATGGCTCTGCTTCAGTGTTTTTTTCTCTTTTTGACCTTGAAACATTTGCAATGCATGTTATTCATAAATGTGGCCTGTTGCTGAATTGTGTTTTATTGTGTATTTCTATGGCAATTCAATAGCATTCACAATTCGTTTTTTCACCTTGCCATGAAATGGTTCCATTTGTCAAAGAAGCATTTGTCATAAGGGATAGCAGTAAGGTTAGGTCACCGAGGAATAAGTTAATTAAAATACTGTACATTTCAGGTATGTTTGGTTAGTTTGGTTAAAGTAGATTTTTTTGTCAATGTCAATACTGTAAATGACTTCACAACCATTTCTTACGGTTGCAAATGTTTTATATTCTTTGTTTCTTGTTTTCCCGTTTTATATGGTATTTGCTTTTATTTTGAAATGATGGCGTAACAAGCTGCTTCTAGGTGCTGTGATCGGACTTACCTGCAGAAGAAGAAGAAGTCGAAGAAGAGTTTGTGAAAGACAGCGCATTCATAGAGTAGAATAATTATTAGTAAGTGTAATAAATACGGAGAAGATCATTAATATTTAGCAACTGGTTGATGAGGGAACAAGGTTTGTTTGATTAATGTGTTTAAGTTGTTAATATTTCATGTTTATAATAATTTGCTATGCGCATATGTTTATTGCTAATGCTATTGATAAAACGTGGCGTTTTGTTGCTAGCTATATTGAAAGGTAATGGAAGCACATCACGTAAGAGTCACTAATTTCAATGTATTTGTATCTTCAGCTCTTACGGTGTGTTCGCAACACAAGGTTTTAATAAAGGATTGTGAACCATCAGTGAAAGAGACCATCTTATTCAACCGGGGATGCTACAGTAAGAGCTTGACCTGAAGCTCAGCTCAGAGCTTCACGCACGAGGTCCCAGTAAGAGCCACTCCAGCAAGGTACCACAGCTCTAATCAAGGTCCACTTGATAGTGAAGAAGTAAAGGCACGTCTCCGTGAGCTACGTGACCCAGACTATGCTCAGTCCATATACGGTTCTTCAGTCACGCCTTCAGGTAAATACTCCACTTCTAGCCAATCACATTCATCAAGATCAGTGGTAGCTGCAAAGAGAACGGAGGCTTAAACTTAAATTCCTGATTATGGAATTCCAAGAACTTCATGAATTCATCAAACAAGATCAGATTGGGTCCCGAATGGAGCCTACCTGTGGCTGGTTTTAGCGTGTGTGAAGCAATAGTTTCTTGTTTGTGACAAATGTCGATGCAAGCTCCTGGATGTTGTTGGCACAGGGTAGAGAAGGGGCAAGTCTCTGCTGTTCCGATGTGCTGCACGGTTTACCCCATTTGAACGGGTCAAATTGCCCAGGTTAGTTAAGTCCCAAAAAGACGCAATCAATTTGCCTGAACAAAATCATAGCTGAATGTTAGGGTTGAACATGGAGATGAAGAAGAGAGAGGAGAGCAGGGTGCCCAGACATAGGGGCACCTGATGCTGTTGGCTCTGCCCACACAGGCAAAGTATCACCCAGACAATCCGATTGGATCTCTGAGGCTGTATGAGGCTAACTCTGCTCACTAAAACAGATGTTGCCTAGGTCCCAGCAGAGAGACATTATGAAAAGCTAGACCAGGGCCCGTTTTGCAGGGTATGGGTTCAGACCACATTAGCATGCATGCATCTCCGCTTCATTTGTATGCAGGTTTGTGAAACAATACCTGGTCCATTGTTTCCCTGTCCTCATTAATTCTGCCATTGTGTGCCGCGGCCAATCCACTGCCAAGTTTGGTGAACATCAAAGCCTTTTCTTTCGTTTTTTTTCCAAGCCAGAGAGAACCCATTAGATTAACATGCATATTGCATCTCAAGCTCAATAAGTTGCCTAATTAATTGTGAGAGCCACTGACAATGGACTAGCCCTAGGTGGATTGGATATTGAAAGTAGTTTTGTATGGAAGCCGGTCCTTGTCCTGTGTGTGTTTATATGCTTGTGGCTGTGTGTGCAGCGGTGTACGTGTGTGAGTGTGTGTTATTGATTCCAGACGAGCGTAGGTGTGTGTGATGCTAACGCAGGCTGCAGGGCTCTCCATGTCCCGTTAATAACCTGCTTCTCTTTGATGTAGCAGGAGCAGCTAGGTGGCTCTTTCTCTACTGCTCTACTGGCATGTAAATACACTGGCCACTTTATCTCCTTACCTGCTCAAGGGTCTACATGAGACAACTAACACACTCACACACACACTCTGAAAATGAGGTGAGTCAGCACACTTGCCCACCCACCCACACTTTAGTCCCTGCTTTAGCAACAGACCAACCAACCATGTATGGCCCTTGGGTTTCACTTACTAGATGTCGTGGTCAATGAATTTGAAGCAGAAAGTCACCCAGAAAGTCTGTCAGAGGTTGTGTGTGTGTGTGTGTGTGTGTGAAGGTGGGGGGGGGGGTGGAGTCAAGGTTCGCCCCGGTCAGGGCAGGGAGTTATTTGATGTACAAATACAAGCAGGGATCAAAGCTGGCCCTGGGGACGGCCAGGACGTTAACCAAACACCAGCGTCAACCCCAGCCTGCTGCCGGTTGTTTTGTTCTCCTGAACAGATCTCCCATGGATGTTTCTGTATGAGCTCCCGCTGATGATGAGCATCCATTCGATAGAAGCCTTCACACAGACCGTCAGCCCTTCTCCCTTCACTGCTCTGCTGGCAGAGACAGAGCTAGGGAGATAGAGACACAAGGAGATGGAGAGAGAGAGATCTATAAAAAGCGTCAGGGGTTATGAACGCTCCAGTGTGTGTGGTCTAAGTAACGCTAATCCTATCAGATAAAGCACTAGTCGGCCTACAAGTTGGGCTTGATATTCCAGTCGCTGAACGCGAGCCACACACTCGCTAGTTCCTGTCAGCTTGCTGTCTTCCATGACGCTGGGCCGGGATGTTTAGGCCCTAATTCCTCTGACTGATGTTGCCTAAGTGGCTCAGCGATTAGGCTCACAGACACGCCTGCTTTCCCCCCTCACACACACTCCCCACTATCCCTCAGACACACTCCCCCATTCTCCCTAACACAGACTTTCCATACATGCAGGAAGTATATTTGTTGTAAAGGAACACTGTTTGTGTACTTTAACTTTTTGTAATTTTAGACCTGTTGACCAATGTCTCCAGTTTCTGGAATCCCCCTCCTAAATTTCTGTCTATCCTTGCTCTTTTCTTTTTTCTCTCACACAGTTGCTCTCTATGACTCTGGTCTATTCCTGACGTAATTTGCTAAGTGTGTGTGGTGAAGCTGATATTCATCTTGCCCCTCTCTCTCTCTCTCTCTCTCTCTCCTCTCTCTCTCTCTCTCTCTCTCTCTCTCTCTCTCTCTCTCTCTCTCTCTCTCTCTCTCTCTCTCTCTCTCTCTCTCTCTCTCTGTCTCTGTCTTTTTCTCCAACGCGGAGGACACAGCCCCAGCCCTTCCTGCCTGTGGCGACGCCCGCCAGCTGTTCTGACCTGGAGAGAGGTCATATGACTCTGGCTACACGGACCTTTCTGGGTCGGCTTCTCCTATGCATCCCCCGGGGCCACGGCTGCCCCGTGATGTCATAGACACTTGACCTGGGGCCGTGGTGAACCAAGCAGGTCTCTAGGCAGTGGTGCCTCATCGCATTTGGGGCCGGTCAATCCGAAGGCCTGCTTGATTGGCTGGTTGCTGTGTGGGACTTTTTGATTGGTCTGGGAGTTATGGGACCTGAGTGGTTCTAATGTGCCGGGCTGGTCGAGCCGGGTGGAACTCTGGTGACCATTAAGCCTGTCCTGGAAGATCATAAGGTTACAAGTTCAGACGCTTAGGATGGGCCCTGAGGTAATGAGCCCTGAATGGACCTGCCACCACCAGAGAGATGGAGAGAAGACAGGAGAGGAGATAGCGATGGGAGAACGAGAGGAGAGGAGAGGAAAGCGGAGAGGAGGTTTGACGGAGGGAAGAGAGGAGACGGGTAGAGAGGAGGTGGCCCAGTTTGCAGCTTACAAGGTCTGACAGTGCATCACAGGTCTCTGGTGTTCATGCAGGCCTCCCTGACTATCCTCAGGCACATTTCCTCCCTGAGAGAACAAGAGTCCTAAATGGACTCTTTCACCTCTTCCTGGTCATGGTAATGGCCTCAGTCAGTTGCGGACTCTCACAACGGTCACTGATATTAGTTCTGTACTGTAAATACCTCTCCGCTCCATGGTACCTGTAAGTAGAACCGTACTGTAGTGCGCCCAGCACCCTGAAGTAGAACAAACTTCACAGACTAGCCCTCAGGCTGCACACTTTCACATTAAAGCTGTTGTCGTCTTCAATTACGTCTTCCTCCTGGACAAATCGCGGACAAAAAATGGTTCAGCTTACAATGCTAATTGGGTCCCGTCCAGAGCGGTGTGATTGGACGTGACACCAGTGCAAACCCTGCCCCGTCGGACAAAGGAGGAAGTAGAAAGAAGCTAAGTAAATGACCGACCAGCTAATTAGGCAATTACAGGCAATTAAAGCCAATAACCAGCCCTAGGAGGTGAGAAGTTATCACAGGTCACATGACCAATATGAAGCCCTTGGCACTGTGGCCTATTTAAGCCCTCGGGTGGGGTTAGCGTTACGTTGTGAGTATGGGGGCAGGGCTTCTCTATAAAAGTAGGGATGGGAAGGGGTCACGATAATTCCTGCTTCCAAAAACCTGCTGTTCCAGAGCCTTGGGCCAGTTCTATGTTGGAATCCAGCTCAGAAGACCTGGAGGAGGAAGGTCCATTAAAGAAACTAGGACCATTTACCCAATAAGGTTTCCTGTGCATAAAGGTTCCAGATACCAAGGGAGGAGAGGAAAGGAGACCGTGAAATGAGAGGATGGCAGCTTTGTAGAGCAATAATTCTCTCTTTCTATTTCTCTCTCTACCTCTCTCTATTTCTCTCTCTCTCTCTCTCTCTCTTTCCTAATAGTCTTTTGTCCCCTCTTTAAACCAAACCAGGGGGTAGGGGCGCAGGGGGCCTTGAGGAAGAACAGTATATCTATTAACCCTTGTGTTATCTTCGGGTCATTCTGGACCCATCAGTCATGTGACCCACCATCGTATTGCGACAACTTTACCGCATACCAAAACAAAGTGAATCATTTTCTTTAACCGTTGGGCTGTCTCAGACCCCCACATTGCGATGGTTAAAAGAAAATTATTTTTATTTGTTTTTGTATTGGGTAAAATTGGGTAAACACAACGATGGTTCGTTATGAACCTTTGGGTCATGTGACCCGAAGGCTGCACGAGGGTTAAAGAGCTTGTTTAGGTACCCTAGGGGCGGGGCCAATGTCCCAATATTGACATTAGAAGGATCATGCTGACATGTGACTAGTGAGCGAGGAACGGGGCCAAGCAGGCACAGACACAAACACACTCACACACAGAGACACACACACATACAAACAGACACACACAGACACACACACATACACACACACACACATACAGGGGCCATTAGCCAAGCTAAATGGCCAGGAAGAATCTGGACCAGACAGGGTTACTCATAGGGCAAACTAGACCACAGTCACCAAGCTGGAACACATACACACTCAACACACGTGTGTGCATGCTGCTGACATGTGTCTATATGAAGCAAATAATGATTGACTTGCTGTAGATTTAGGAAATGTACAAATGTAATTACTTCTGACACTTGTATTCACAGACAGAGGGAGGTCTTTACATAATTCCCACCTCTTTAATTAGGTTTAGTAGTTTGCTTGTCTGTTTGCCTGTCTGAATATTTATCTCAATTGTAGTTTTATTTCAAACCTCACAGCCATTGAGAGCTTTTACGTAAGACATCAATTAAAAGTTCCCCTGAAGGCTGAATTAAACAAAGGAGCTGTCTCCTCCTGTATTTCAAACTTAGGTAGAGCAAGGTCATCTTCCTTCTGTTGTCTGATTACAGGTTTAGCAAGAAGATTATTTACCCAGCGTGTTTGTTTGTGTGTGTGTGTGTGTGGGGTGTGACTGTGTGTGTTTCTTTGGGGGGAAGGGGGACGGGGGCGAAGGGGGGGGGGAGAGGGTGTGGGTCCTTCTCTCCTAGGTGACTGACCGGAGGGTCTGGGCAATATGCAGATGGTTCCAGGCTCGTGGCAAGCCTGGCTGACAGGCCCGCTCCTGAGCGTATGGACACAGAGACATGACGCTGCCTGCACACGGGAGGTGTGAAAGCAACAACCTCGTTAGTGATGTCACGCTCTGCGAGGCCCTGGCTCATCCCCCGAGCACACCACCATGACCCCCAGTGTCGTGACAACAATGAACCCCGCCGCCGACCCCCCCCCCCCCCCCCCCCCCGGGCACGGCCTGTGTATGTAGGTTACACGTAGGTTATGTTGGTTGTCGTGCTGCCAAAACAATTAAAGAACTAATTGGAGAGCAGAGACGCAGGTTGGTGAGGCTGGTTAAAGTTAGTTAGGTTTGCCCGCACTGTCTGTGTCTGGGGGGCTGCTCCTGGAACCGTGGGGGGGGGGGGGGGGGGGACGGACGCGGGAGTGTTGGGAACGTAGGGAACCAACAGGCCCAGGGAACCAATTATGATAACAAGGACACTTCCATTGGAAGCAGCGGAAAATAACTAAAGAAGCGAAGGAATCTTCCTCCTCCTCCTCTTCTGCTTGGCTTGCTAGATGTTCGCAAACTGCAGCGTTGCCTGCAGCGCTGTTATTAATTCACCATCTGAAGAGGAGGGCGAGAGAGAGAGGGTGAAAGAGAAGGAGAGAGAGAGAGGGTGAGGCAATAAAAAAGATGTTTCTTCAACATGCACTAGACTGCGGTCTGTTGCACATCCTCCCCCAGTGCCGTGTGCATGTCGGGATCGGGGGTGGAGGGTGGGGTGGAGGGCTCACTAGCCATTCCTGCCCCCCAGGTACAGAGGCTGCCTGCGTCCTACCAGACCCCAGGGCACGACTCCGGAGCCCTGGACAGATGCGCATTAGAGACATATGGTGCCGAAACAAATTTAAGAAATAAGCTGTCATCAAATAATCCAATCATTCATGTCTCAGAGAGCAATGTGGGAGATATGCGAGAGCGCCCGCCGAGGCCACACCCACTGGGGGAGTCGCCTCCCCGCCCTCCTCGCCCCCCTACAACTCCCCACAACCCCCCCCCAAACCCCCCCACCCCTGGACAGTACGCCGTTAATGTGGAGACTCGAGGAACGGTGTACGCATGCACAGGACGGTATCGAACGGAGGCAAAAAGACTCATTTTGAATCAACGACTAATAAAGAAATGTTTGCGATTTGCACTCCATAACCCCAGCGGTCCTCCGCAATGCCGGATGAATTTCTGTGAGGTGAACAAGCAGTTTTTCACAGACAAAAACGTGAAAAGCAAGGGGGGAAAGAAAGAATATCGATATTCCTTGTTTGGACTCACAATCAGTGTCTTTCTGGCACATACGTTCACTAGATCTGCCTGGTTCATATTTATTGCTTTACTGAAGTAATAAAATAAATAATTTCATTGCCACCTCAAACAAAAGCATTGTATATGAACCTAAGTGTGCAAGCAGGTGTAGGTTTACACAGCTGGATGACAGTTCTGGCTTTGATAAGACGGCTGGTTATCAATCAGCAGTGGTCCAGAAAGGTTCTCGTATGAATTAACTAGCGTGTCATCGCCCATGCAGCGGAGCCGTGGCACACACTATGCAGGCACTAGGAAAGACAAGCCGCGCCCCCCGCGCCCTGCCTGCCCGCATCACATCAGCAGCCGCACGCTGTGGCGCCATCTCGCACACGGCATCCCAGCATGCACCACTCCGCCCACTAAACCCCAGGCTCTGCTTTTTTTAACCCACGCCTCCTCCTCATCCCCCTCCTCCCTTCCCGTTCGCCCCTCAACCCCTCTCCTGCCTCCCCAGGGCCCTGTGTCCAGGGTAGGCATGACAGCTCGCAGTGCCCCTGCCACTAATGTTTTCCCAAAGCATCCAGTTCCGTGACCGCATCAGCCTATCAGAAGCTCCGACCTCAGCACTCCTCTGGGTGAGAGTGCCTCGCACTTTTTTGAACGTGTCAACAATTTCTGGCTGGCTGGCCAGACACTCCACTTCGGCTATGTCTCTGTGTGTACGTGTGTGTTTAAGTGTGTATCACAGCGTACGTTTGCCGATGTGAGTTTGTCTGTGTTTCTGTGTGTGTGTGTGTGTGTGTCCATGAGTGTGTGTGTGTGTGTACCCCTTAACATAAAGAGTGAAAAAGGGCCATGTCATTCTTCCCCAGCATAATCAGGAGCTACACACAGGAGAGCCTGGGCAGCATGGCCGTGGGTCTGATCACCATAATGAGGTCCCCTGGCTATCCAGTCATTGGAGAATAATTGACTTGCTCGTCTCTTATTTTCCTAATCGACACTGTGACCCAGAGCACGTTTATTTCGCTATGAGAAATGTCAAGAAGGATTGGAAGTTCCCTCGGCTCGCCCATTAAAACTGAAGGCATGCCACCCTGCCTCGGCTGCCATTGGCTGACTGGCCTCGTTATGCAGATGCCAAACGTAAATAAATGATTTGCAGATTCACAACCCCCTCACACACACACCACCACCCCCCCATGTCTGTCCCCTCCCCCCCTCCTCCTCTCCTTCCCTCTCCCCCCACCCTTCCATCTCTCCAGGGGTTAGGAGGAGGAGAGGAGGAGGAGAAGGAGAAGCAGAGAGGACATGACTTGTCCAGTGCACAAGTAGTTCCTCAGAAGAATAAATAAGGTCTAGGTAGTAATTATAATAAGACATGTCCCTGACTTGAAAACCTGGCGACAGCGCATTGATGTTGTTACAAGTCCCCTATGTCCTCTGGCCTTCACAACACATCACTATCAAACATCCCAGAGAGGAGAGGAGAGGAAAAGAGAGGGAGAAGAGAGGAGGGGAGAGGAGAACTGTGGTCACAGGCGTGAGGGCATGAGAGGGAAACATCTGTGTGTGTCAGCGTGCCAGCTCGCCCCACCGTGTCAGCCTGGCTTCACTAACCCCTGGAGCTGAAGGCAAATGCTGCACATCATAAACACTCCGTATGGTCCCCAAAGCAGAACAGCAGCAAGAGGTGGACTGGGATGGCAGGCGGCAGTTAGACTGGACTGGCAAAGGTTCTGCCTGATCATTTCTCAGCCCTGTTAACAAGGGTTAGTCACATCTATCAACCATATGTCATTGTCCTGGTCCTATTTCTGGTCTTGGTTTTGAGTTAGACCCAGGACCTAAGCTGATGCTCACCAATGAGCTGATGGCCAAGTGACCTTTTGAACTCTGGTTTTCCTATCAGCCTCTGACCGAGGGCGTCGCAGGCCCCGCTACCATGGCGACATCATTAAAGTAATTAGTACAAGCTCTGGTAGGCAAATCATTCTTCCTGGGCCCGATTCGTCCCTGCTGGGCATAGAGGAAAAAAAATAAATCAAATTTTCACCAAACATGTTCTTCTGTTTGTGTTGTGACAGCGGTCGTTGCTCATCATGTCCTCCCCTCGCCCGGGAGACCACCACCATCAGGATAATGGTGGCCGATGCAGAGGGAGGTGAGGGAGTCTATTCACCGCCATCCCTCGCTCCATCCCTCCCGTGGCCTGCGGCGCATAGACGGAAGAATACACTTACGTAATTACCACACTGCACACCTTTTGATGTGGTTAAGCTCGGAATGACACGTCGCTCCCTCTCTCCCTTCCTCCCTCCCCCTCTACCTGGCCGTCTCGCCATCTTTCTGCCGCTCACTTCCCCACTCGCTCTTTCCCAGCCTCGCCCCTACCCTCCCTTTCTCTCCCTCTTTCGGCCTCTCCCGCTCTCTTTCTCTCTCTCTCTCTCTCTCTCTCTCTCTCTCTCTCTCTCTCTCGCTCTCTCTCTCTCTCTCTATCTCACTTTCCCACTTGTGTCTTTTGTTTCTTTCTCGTGTGTCTCTCTTGTACCCTCTCTACACTCCCTCTAGATGTCCTCTTCTCCCCTCTTCGTGTTGTTCAGCGGTGTTAGTAATCAATGTTTATATACGTCATTATCACCTGCCATTACCATATCTTTCATTTCCAGATAGGTGTTTGTTGAGGCTGGCACAGGCCCTCTTCGTTGTGGCGAGGCCGGGGCCGTGAGGGCGGCTCGTCTGCGGCGTGGAGTGTCCTTGTCCTGCCCCCCTCAGCATGTGCTGCTCTTCCCAGTAGCATTCTATTCACGGCGTAAACAATCCCGCTCCAATGAATGCAGAGCAGCCACACAAAGGAGGACGGGTGAATAGGGGGAGAGAGAGACCTAGAAACAGAGAGGAAGAGATAGAGAGAGAGAGAGAGAGAGAGAGAGAGAGGTAAACAATAGCTGAGCTTCTGAACAACACCGTGGAGGAGCGTGTCATGGGCCCTCTTCACACACAACAGAGGAGAAGACAGGAGAGCATAAGACAATTGCAGGACAGGAGAGGAAAGATGTCTCCGTCTGTCTCCGTCCCAGTCTGAACAGCATCGGTCGTGGTGGACCACGGTGGACCCGGGTTCAAACAGAAGACACTGTAATTGTGCAGAAGTGATTGATAAATGACATCAGGAGATGCATGACGTTAAATACTCTGTTGACGCTACATCCGTTTGAATGTGTGTGTGTGTGTCAGTGTAAAGGGGGTCACAGATGCTGTAGAGCAGTGTAGCTGAGCAGATGCCAGATAATGCCTGAGGATCTGATCTGCATCCTGGAGTTCCAACAGCACATGTCACCCAGAACCTTGCCTTACACAGGGCCTTTCAACACACACACACACCCACCCACACACACGCGCACGCACGCACACACACGCACACACACACACACACACATGTACATACAGACACGCACATACACATATGCACACAGAAACAAACACACACCAAACAACAAATGCTAAAAAACAAGCATAGGCACACATACCTTTTCCAATCAAAGGTAATAACAAGCACTGTGTTCCGTTTGTGACTATGGCACCAGCAAGAATAGGTGCAGTAGCCCAACTCTCTCTGACAGGTATGCTTCAAGTATTCCACACATTTCCGAGTAACTTTTTTTGTTCTTTTTTTGTTCTCACTTTCATAGCAAATGGTAGCCTGTCGAAGGAGAGAGCTCAAAGCTTCTGATCTGCTTCTTTTCTCTTCGTGAGTCTCAAGGCTGCCGGCATGCCCTCCTCCGCGTGAACGCTGAAAGACATAGGGGTTTGTCATTATTAGCCGTTCTGCCAAGATTTGCAGTTGTTATTGTACGACTTTAACCCCTACAGGAATTCCAGTCATTGTGGCAGCCTGTAAGGAGTGTGTGCGAGTGGCTCGCCTGGTCGTTCTGTCTCGGCCACCCTCGCAGGACCTGTCTGACACGGCGGATGCAGGAGACCGGTGGCTCCTGCTGCACTCAAGTAATCACGAGTCCCGGAAGACTGGTGCAAGCAGACCACCATATCCTCCATGAAAGGGTTCATATATCCATAAGATCTGTCTAGGCGGGGGGGGGGGGGGGGGGGTTGGGGGGGGAGACACAGGAGGAGGGAGGAAGTGAGCTAAAGCGGAACAGGAAAGTGAGGAGAGAAGAGGGAGTGGACAATGGGGAAGAGGGAGAAGCACATGTTGATGGAGGGCGAGGGAAAAGGAAGAGAGGTGATGACCTTTACCCACACTGGGTTGGTAGAGCTGGTGCTCGCCACAGACATCCTAGTTCTGTGTGTGTTTGTGTGCGTGTGTGTGTGTGGGGGGGGGGGGGGCAGAGCGCGTGTTGAACATGTGCTGGCGTTCTCAGAGTAGCAGCAAGGATCTAATAAGGACTAGTGCTGGACGGCAGCTGGTAAACTCTGTCCTCAGAATAGGTGCCTTTATACACACACACAAAGGAATGCAAATCAGGCCAGAGCCAAGAGGGGACTGAGAACAGAACCACATGGTGCACACACACACGCACACGCACACACACACACGCACACGCGTCGTTGGAGAGCCACGTAACCCACCCAGTCAAAGACAACAAGCAGGAAAAATAACAAGGCCCACCCGCACAGCTGTGAATGTGTGTGTGTGTGTGTGTGTGTGCACGTATCGCAGAGGGTCATTTTTCCCTGTGACGAGGAGAAGGGCTTTGAGCATGTCCTTCTTGCTTCTTTCCATACACTTTAACACACACACACACACACACACTGAGACCACTTCACTCCCAAGCCCCACCTGAGGACTCTATAGTTCCTCCCAGATGATCAGCGATACGGTCCTGTGTTTCTATGTAGGTAGCCACAGTGTCATAGAGTGCCTGATTTCAGACCATCTGCTGCAGGGTAAAGTCTGTTAACTGATGATATTGTTGGTAATTACAGTATTATTTCCTACTAAAGCATCTTGTATAGTAATGTTCTGTTACTCGTATAATGCAGTCACTCAGGAAAACAGCTTGCTCAGTATCAAACTTGTTTTAGTACAATTTCTGTGTTCTTGACTCAAAATACAAGGCCTCTTCGTTGGGCATTTGATAGAGGAAGAGAGATGAATATGTGTGTGTAAGTTTGTCATCCCGGATATGATTGTGTGTGTGAGTGTGTATCTGTTTACAAGCATGTGTCCTCCTGTCTGCGTGCGTGTGTGTGTGAGGGCAGTCTGGAGGTGGAGGTGGCTGATCAGTTGGATCTCCAGGAGTGTCACTCTGTGTAATAGAGGAGTGGTGGAGCGAAAGAGAGGAGTGGAGAGGAGTGTAGACGAGGAAAGGAGAGGAGGACTTCAATAAGACGTGTGTAATTACCGGCCATATGGAACGGGGGGGGGGGGGGGGGGGGGGTGAGAGTGGCCTCAAGACGCCCACTCCTCCTACTCGCTGACTTCAAGAACATCTCCATAACGGTACAAGACAACAGTGTCATTACGTGTAATTATTTTCCCCCTGCACTTTCATCCTCTCCCTCCACACGAGAGGCTCTGAGGGGGGGGGGGGGGGGGGGATAGGGTGGTGAGGGGCAAGGGGGAGGGGGGAGGGTGCTGGGGTAGAGGCTATTACCTAAGAGCAGCCAGTGATCATGGACCCTGACACTTTACTGCACTCCCATCATCTTGTGGAGTGTTTCACTTGCTGCCAGCAATCTACCACCCCATCATACTAACCTGGCCTGCTTTCTACCAACTATAGAGGTCCCCCTCCTCTCTCTCTCTCTCTCTCTCTCTCTCTCTCTCTCTCTCTCTCTCTCTCTCTCTCTTCCTTTCTGCCTGTGATGTCTTCTGTGTTTCTCTGTGGGAGATGTGTCACGCGTCCCCCTCAGTTTCCTGCTGCCCGGAGAATACTGATGAATTGGTGGCTGATTTGGGATCTTGTGTTCCCTGTAAGCTTGAGCTGGACTGAGGCTGGAACAGGGACAGGGACTAGGACTGAGGCTCGGACAGGGACTAGGACTGAGGCTGGGACAGGGATTGAGACTGAGGCTCGGACAGGGACTAGGACTGAGGCTGGGACAGGGACTGAGGCTGGGACAGGGATTGAGACTGAGGCTGGGACAGGGACTAGGACTGAGGCTGGGACAGGGACTGAGGCTGGGACAGGGATTGAGACTGAGGCTGGAACAGGGACTAGGACTGAGGCTCGGACAGGGAGTAGGACTGAGGCTGGAACAGGGACTAGGACTGAGGCTCGGACAGGGACTGAGGCTGGGACAGGGACTAGGACTGAGGCTGGGACAGGGACTAGGACTGAGGCTGGGACAGGGAGTAGGACTGAGGCTGGGACAGGGACTAGGACTGAGGCTGGGACAGGGACAAGGACCGAGGCTGGGACAGGGACAGTGACTGGGACTCCGATTAGGTTTGGGACAGGGACTAGAGCTGGGGCTTGGGCTGAGAGAGGGGGGGTGGAGGCTGGATGGTGGGGGTGTTATGTGTGTACTAGCTGCGCTGAGCACCCCCTCCCTCCCTGCAGGCAGAGGCCTGGTAGACTGGTGCAGCAGGCAGGCCTGCCAGCTCCAGACCCCAGCACAAAGCCGGCCCCCTGCGCTTCCTGGAAGCACGTCAGACAGCGAACCCCTCCGCCACGAGCGTCCTGTCACCAGCAGCCGGCCCGGCGCACCACCGCCACACAAACCTCCAACAGAGGAGAGGAAGAGGGGGAGGCAGAGGAGAAGAATAGAACAGCACTTGTGCTTTCCCCCCCACCCCCTCTCCTCCAAACCCCAATAGAGGTGAAATTGTTGCGTGTCATTTGGCCCGCTGTCAGAGCCGTGTGGTCGCTGGTCCCTGCTATACGGAGCGGCGGAGAGCACAAATTGATCTGCCAATTGAAGTAGAGAGAGCTGCTCGGTGGGACTGCCTGTCAGACACACCGCATCTTGTTCCGACCCTTTGTTCTTTTTCTCACCCGCTCTCTGTCGCTCTCAAATCCTCCGATTCGAGCCATGGCGTCTGGGAATAGTGTCAGGCCTTCTTTATGGTCAGAAAGAGGGGGCGAGGGAGAAAGGATGGGGAGTGGGAGAGCGAGAGAGAGAATGTGAATAGACATGGTGGAGGAGAGGAGAAGGACAGGGACCTATTCCAGCTGTCATTGTTCTTGGTAATAGAAGGCAGCCGCATGTTGGGAATACCACAATGGACAAGTGTCCTTGGGCTCCTTACAACAGACATGAATGGCAACTTGTTGTGATAATCTTGTGATAAGTCTAGTATTAGCTCAATAGAAACAACAGGCGTCTGGTTTTGTCAGGTCACAAACAGATCAGCACACATCAGAGAGACACATTCAGACAGACATTTGAAGCTGAAGATAATTTGTTGTTCAAGGTTACTACCTGCACCTAGCCAGTGTTTCTCAATGCGAGGAAGTTAACCAAGATGGGTAAACTCAAGTCTTTCTGATTTAGGACTGGTAGATGGCCATGGTAAGAGAGACAGAGAGCCTGGGCCAAAGCTTTACCATCTGAAGTCCATCTTCAAAAGATTTCAAGGTTGTCTATCTCTAATTGGAAATTGGCTCAAGCGGGTTTTTTAGCGGGTGGGGGTGGTGGGGTGGCGGTTTAGTGGGTTATGTATATATTCTTCTTCTTTTTTCTTTACCTGATTCCTTTTCTGTTTTGTACAATTCTTTAAAACTTTACACAATTTTCCATACAGCATGCGTTGTCACCATCACCTATTAGGCTTCTATAAATCTGATGTATCATATCACGCCTGGGATGTTGTGTAGTTCTGCATGTCCTACAGTCAGCTCCTAACCCGCCATCCCATGACCGCCAGACAAAGCCTTCCAGCTGATGATGTATGCACTCGTCCTTGATTTGATCAGTTCCCCATAGTCCTCAGGTAATACCATTATAATGTGTCTTTTTCTACAATAGGCAGCTGGATAAAGGGAGCCTATTCTTCAGCTCATGTCTGCCTGCCTTCCAAATTACATCTTCTGAAGTTAAAAGCTGGCTGCTCATCAGTCTATTATACAAGATTGATAGATGACCAGTAATTGCAACTAATAACTTATTACTCATCTATACAAATATTCTAATAGCATGTATTTAGAAGGCAATTTCTTCAATGGGCAGAGAGAGAGAAAAAGCCTTTTCAGAAACCAGACAGAGAGCGACCAAAAAAAGAAACTAACACAAAGGATGTATGGAGAGCGACCTGTAGCTTGTTTCTTTCTTCTCGACGCCGGACTAATACAGGCGCTCGTGGCGGGATGTGAGCTCTGCTTTCTGTTCCTCCGCTGCAGGACAGCGGGCTTTGTTTGCTGCAGCCACTTGAATGAGGCAGAGGGGTCGGAGTAGGAATTAAAGATAATCTTCTCAATCATCTGCCCACCATTCACACTGGTCCCAGGCCAGAACAGAGTAGAGAGTACCAGATCAGACCATACCTGGCCAGGTCAGACTAGACTAGTTGATAAGCGACCATGCCACATCAGGCTGAGCCAGGCCAGAATAGTTGATAACCGAACATGCCACGCCAGGCTGAGCCAGGCCAGACTAGTTGATAACTGTCCATGGCAGGCCGGGCTGAGCCAAGTCATGAATGTCTTTGCTGGAGAAGGATTGGAGTGTTTAGGTGTTTATATACAGGTAACATATCTAAACCATTGTGGTAAAAAAAAAGAAGAAAAAAAGAAACTTGTGTCTTTATTCTGTGTGCAGGACGCTTCAGAAGAGCCAGTAAACAATGTTGTCCTGAATGCCTGTCACCGAGGGATGACAGGGGAGGACAATGGGCCAGCGAAGGGGTCGGCGGTGCTTTCAGAATCAGCCACACCAAAGGACTGGGGGCCTCTCAGGGGGCCGGTGACAAACCAACACCAGACACCCAATAAAGAGACTTCCACTTCATTTAAAAGCAATTAATATTCCTGGCTGGGCGGTGGGCTGGCTTTGGTGTGGCAGGTCTGAGCCCGCCCTCTGCTCTGGTAATGGAGCTGAGTGGTTAACTCCAGCCCAGTGCTGCCTTAGAGAGAGGCACAAAAAGGGCCTGTCTCACAGTCCACTGCACCACAATGGCACACTGCTCTCTCTCTCTTTCTCTCTCCCTCTCTAATCCCACTTCCCTCCCTCTCTGTGTCCCTCTCTCTTTTTCACTCTCTCGGGTTGTTTCCCATCCTCTTTCACTCTTCCACTCCATTTCTTTCTTTGTCTCTCTCTCTTTTGGCCTTTGTTGGTGTATTTACTCTCTTTACTCCCCTGTCTTCTTCAGTTGGTGGTGGTCGTCCCACAATGGCAGCAGGGGTTTAAATAGTCAGCCTTTGTTGTGTTTGGGTAATGATTGTCTTGCTCTTCTCTGCCTGTCTGAGATCCAACCCCACCACAGCTGGGGTAGACTGGAGGAACAGCTAGCAGTGCTTCTTCTGCTCTGCCCACACACACGCACACACACACACATACACAAACACACACACACAGCTATCTTGATTAAGCAAGATTTTTTTTTAGGACACTTATGAAATAAACTATTTACTGATTTCTTGACACCGTTTTAAAGGTTTTTTTTCAAGATCCCATAGATGGCTGTCAAAGACCCAACCTTAACCTCCAATAGTGACCATAGAAGAAGTCCTTGAGTGAGTGTGCATGCAGCTTGTGGATTCTCTTCTCTGACTACACCAGTTTCTGATCAACCTGCAGATGGTTGAGTTTTGTGTCGATGTAGGGTGATGTGTTGCACAGTTGACCGACCAGTTTGGAAGCGCTAATTAGCAATGCATTAGCAGTGCTCTTGTCGGTCTGTTTACTAGGCTGAAGGTAATGAGGAAATCAATGTTCCACACTCAAACATCTGTACGACCAGGCAGACAGGCAGACAGACAGGCAGATAGACACTCAGGCTATCTGACTGGACCACCTAGCCTAGGTGTCAGCCCGAGAAATCAGGTCAGCACTCAACATTGACAGAGTCAACATTGACTATCCTGGATAAGTGAAAGATAAACAGGTACGAAATTGTTCCTGCCTGGCCCTTTCTGACCAGGTCGATACCAGCCTGCAGGCTCCAATTGAGGACCGGCCCCGAATCCACCCGCAAGGGGATCAGAACCGGACCTGCCGCTCTGAATGGTGCTCCCTGTATTTGGTCTGTATTTGGCTGGTACCTCAATGACATGAAGCAACAGTAACAACAGTATGATGCATCTGGTACATAGCTGTTTGACATCCCTGTTTGTGTGTTTTTATTATACCTGCCCCCCTCTCCTGGTTTACCTGTTTCAGGAGACCAGCCTGTCAGCAGCAGCAGGAGAGCAGTCGCATCACATCCTGTCCCTGTCGCATCATTTCCTGTCTGTGTGACCTCTGTCAGACACACACATAAGTGTGTATGCATGTATGTGTGTCCTACCTGCCCTCCTCTCCTGGTTTGCCTGTCAACAGCTACAGGAAAGCAGTCACATCACATCCTGTCTCTGTCGCATCATATCCTTTCAGTCTGACCTCTCTAGTACCCCATGCCCTCCTCCTGACAGCCCATTGCACAGTCAGTGCTGTGGCGTATTACTGTACCATGTGTTGGAAACATGCAGCATATTGTATTTCATAATGATGTATTCCTTTTGCAGACACGTTTAACCAAAGCAACAGGGGGGATTTGATTTTTGCATCCTCTTGATCTGCATTCAAACACTCTACCACTGAGCTAGAACCATACTCTTGCTTCATCCTTGGTGGAGTGTATATGGACCTGTCCTTTCCTGCAGCATGCAGTAGTATAGCAGCCAGCAGGAACAATCAGCTGCTCAAGCTGAGAGCTCTTAATGCGCCACAAACACACACATGTACACACACTCTGCCACTGTGGGCCTCAAACACCTGGTCCGCTGGTGTCCTTGCTTTACTGTCTGTCTCGAGTTACTTCTTCGCTCTCTTTTCAGTTGCGTCTCTCTCATCACCTGTTAATGTTAATGTGACTATGTTTTTGTGTGTTCTTGTGTGCGTGTGTATGTGAGTGGGTTTGTACAGTGCTAATAACCCTTCCTAACATCCTGAATTTATCTAAGCCTCTTCAAACTAAAATACCTTGTTTTTCTTGTCCACTTGAACCAAGTGTTACTCAAACCTGAAACAAAGACCCATTTAGAGGAAATGAGGTGGGAGCAGAGACATTATTCACTTGTCCTCATGACTGGTTTACCTTTTCAGACTGCAGCAGGAGGGAGGGTGTGATATAGGATAGTGACTTCATCTCTTCTCCTTTGTCCTCTCATCCTTTCTACTTTCCCTTAGTCCTCTTCTCCTCGGTCATCTCCTCCTTTCTCCTCCTCTCCTCCTCTCCCATTCTTTCCTCATTTCTTCCTCAAATCTCCTCTCCTCCGAGTAGTCCGGAGAACTATAGGTGCTCACTTTCCAGTTGCCCTAGAAACAAGACACATCTCGACGTCAAGAATAGGCTGTTGTGTTCGGCGACATCGCAGAGCATCACAATCACATCGCATCGCATCATTTGTGGACGAAATTTCTAACAAGCGCGCTGGCAACTCACACACACACACCAACACACAGATGCCTAAGGACCTGCCGGGAAGTGATGCGGTGGTGTGCCTGGATGTTCAGCGACAGCTCCTTCCTTACAGAAGCAGCTGAAAAATGCGAGCCGCATGACCTGAAGGAGACAGAAAAAACACTGCAACATACATCCAGCCCCCATACATACCTCCGGACCCAAGGTTGAAATCGCAATGATCCAACAGGCCTATAAGGTTTCCTCCTTGTGCTCTAACTTGATTGAACTATACCTACTTCTGTGACAGTGCGTGTAAACAGCCTTCCCTCCTTGCACGCTCTCTGAGAGCAGAACGGCTGGCATCTCGGAGGTCTGGATGAGCGAGTGTATTTATTCTGTCAATCGACGAGCAGGCCTTCAGATAGTTTGTCTGTTTGAAGTAGGCACGGGCCTTGTGGTATCTTCAGGAGACTTGCACGCTTCCCCCTTGAAGGCACAAATAGATCTGTTGTGACGGATGAAGAGGAGGTCACTGCCTCAGATCGTCCCCCTCGTCTCCTCTCCAGCCCCACAACAGCAGTTGTGACTGCCTCGTTTTCCTCGCCCGATTCCTTCCTGTGCGCCTCCATCTCCTTTCCTCCCCTCACAGTCCCCACCTCACAGGTCGCAGAGGGCCGTGGCATTGATGCATCAATCTGACCACTGAATGGACCTTCCCCCTCGTCCTTGAGACCTGTGCGTGTGTATGTGCGTCACCGTGTGCATGCGAGTGCGTGTGTCTGCTTAAGCCATCTACTTTCAAAGGTTGATATGACAGACACACTAGCTCTAGAGAAGCCTTTGTACCAGAAGGAGCCTGGCGCATCATGTGAAAGGAGCGGAGGAGGAATGGAAAGTACTGTAACCACCATTGGAAAAAACTGCTGCCTGTATTAACTACCTTTGTTAAACCATTGCTTACTGGAACCATTGCTTACTTTTAGCAGTTCAGCCATTGGGGGCCAATGGCTTAGAACATTCCTGAAGATAATGATAACAGTACTGATGATGAAGATGAATAGTGTGTAAAACGTTTTTTTTTTCTAAACTTATTAAATTAATCCATGGAATGAAAAACTCCAGATGCGGAATATATACACAGTATGAATATATGATGTTTGCAAACCTTTACTAAAATAGTATACAAACTGACCCTAAGATTTATACACTTTCTTCCTTCCTCGATAGATCCAATTTGCTAGTTCATCATGTCACTCTGGTCCAAGCTTATTCTTACAAAGAGTAGGACAACTGTATTGGTAAAAATTAAAGATATATGTTTTTACTGTAATTCCTGTTCCTAATCCGCTTTATACCTGCTGCAATTTCCCAATTGCGCCTTGGGGATTAATAAACCTACGACCACAAGCAAATCATCTGACTCAGACCACCTATCAACTCACACATAGAAACACACTCACCCAAATCCACTTGAATACTAAACACACAAGTATACGTAAACAATCAGACATTGTAAAAACAAACACTTCATCCACAATGGATACTACTGGGCCGATCATATTCAAATGTTACAGCCTGTGGTGTCTGACAGGTCGCGCTCAAGAGCTGTCCATGTCACTGCCATGACAACATGTCAGACGACAACAACAGAGCAAAGAGCAGGAAGAGAAAACGTGTTTATTTGCATGTTTGCATGTGTGTGTGTGTGTGAAGACAGTGTACCATGCAGGAAACCACACCAGCCTTGCCTCTTCCTCCTCTGACTGTTGAGGAGAAGGTGGACTGCCAGGAACAGGTAGAGATGTAACCTAATGGTAAATGGACTGCATTTATATAGCGCTTTTCTACCTTAGCGGCACTCAAAGCGCTTTACAATGTTTGCCTCTCATTCACCCATTCATACTC
Organism: Osmerus eperlanus; assembly: GCF_963692335.1. NCBI lineage: Eukaryota > Metazoa > Chordata > Actinopteri > Osmeriformes > Osmeridae > Osmerus > Osmerus eperlanus. The sequence continues at coordinate 14,307,902 of NC_085024.1, forward strand.
TCACTCACACATACCGACGGCAGCGAGCTACCATGCAAGGCGCCGGCCTGCCAATCCGGAGCAACTTGGGGTTCAGAGTCTTGCTCAAGGATACTTCGGCACATGACCTAGGAGGAGTCGGGGATCGAACCGCCAACCTTGCGATTAACAGACAACCCTCTCTACCCCCCGAGCCACAGCCGCCCCAATGCTACTGCTCACTCCCACATCAAAAGGCTTGCTGAACAGTTACATTCGTGTTTTTATATTGTGCCAAAGAAAAATTGGATATCTCGCTTCTACACTTCATATTTGTACAATTCTACTCCTTCTAATTTAAATTTGTAGGCTATAGGATTTAGGCCTATTAGGCTACTTGGCATGACCTCAATGCAGGTAACCTCATTTTCTAGAAGCACTGACCAGCTACAGCATGGGCCTACTGTCCAGATGCCACCGCGTCCCCCTGACCCGATGTCGCACAGCACAAATAAATCCGTTTTAAGAAATTTAGAAGAAGTTTCCTGTTAACTTTTCGATGTGATAGTACGTATCACTTAGCATGTAACCTTACCTACCAAAGTCTTAGTTGGCTGCTTGTTTGTTATTTTTGTATAGCCTCGAGTCGCTGCGTTTTCATCTCTTCAAATCTTCACCCAAAACAAACCTTGTTTAACCGACTGAATCTTTTCTTTAGAAAGAGGCCAAGTCCGCAATAAATCTGACAAGCCTGAGATTGTATCTTTTCAGTGACCGTTCTATGCTCAGAAAAGGTTGCCAATTGTCGAAAATTCTTTCGTAGGAAGACTTTGATAGGCTACAGATAAATTGAAAGAGGTCGTTTGAAAAATAAAAAACAGGCTATAGCCTACAACCTACAGATAATTCAGTCAGCAAGAACTAAAGTAAAATGCATATTATTTCTGGCAACATTTATTTTGTGGCATATATATTGTATTTCTAATATATTGTTTGTGTTTCTAAAAAAATGTATTGGCCTAATCTAAAACGAACAGTTTTTTATTGAGGTAAAACCTGGCCAAATCTAGTAAACTAGTTGTAGAAATGAGGGCCGAGTTTCTGCCATAGAAAACATGCTGTTAACCTACAGGAACCTCTTCTTGAACGCCTCATCGCTCGTGACTACCTCTCGCCCCTAATGGCAGCGTGTGGCTCCAGCTGCTTAATGGAGCCACACTTAATGAGTTATTGAGGATTTACTGTAACTCGTGCTAGTGAAGCGCGCAGTCTCGTTATAGGGGATAGCATCACACAAGATCTCATCTTTTCTTTTAGGTTCTGAGCAGCAGAATGTTGACTTCAATTGATTGGTCAATACATACCCAAAGTCTTTGACCCTGCATCCAGAATGTTATAGGCTTGTCCACAGGTGCACCAATCCAGCCTCCCCATGACGTCCATCCATCAAATTACTTAACATTAAATTGTAGTTCAGTGAGTCAAAAAAAAATACTTAATGTGCCTCAACGAATTTAATATACCAAAGACTTTTTCAAGCATCACGTATGGAATAAGTTTATGACGGTGAATTTGTTTTAAATTTAATTTATTTAAAAAGGAACAACTTGGTAAACAGGGGATTTTTTTTTTTCAAATATTGTACAATATCACTCTTCAACAAAGGTATACAACACTGTTTTACTAAACCGTCGATGATCGTATCTAACACTTTATTATGTTTATGAATTTAATAGATGTTTTCTTGTTTACAACTTCCTTAAATTAATTGTGGATTATCATTGTTTTTCTTCAAAGTATAACGTGCTTCCGCAAAAGTGCAATTCAAGAACGCGAAAATCAGAAAGTTCATTTTCCAAAATAAGTTTAACATTTAGGGCTTATACATTTATACAATTGACTTCTCGTTGGTGTTCATTTTCTTGCCTTTTTATAACCGTTTTAAAGTGCAAATGACCTCCTTTTGGGATTCAAAACCAAACATTTAATGTAGAAACATGCACCAATAGCAGATGCTCCAATGGCCTGCTAAGCCCGTTGCCCTGTGGCTGCAAGGTCCTAATGAACATATTCCGTGAATACAGTTATGATCCAGATTAACTTCCAGTCATAATACGGTTTTCAGGAAGAAAAAAAATGCATTACGTTCAAGAGCTTTTAAAACATAAATATATTTAGTCACAGACATAAATTACACATACACCTGCACAGGAAGTCTGTTGCCATTAAAAAACTTAATTTCTCTTTATTTTAGTTAATCAGTATTTTTACTGGACTCCTGGTCGCTCTGCTCGTCGGTGAAGCACACGTCTACATCACTGTCATTGTCACTCTTGTGCTCCTCTTGGTCGTCAAAAATTCCTTCTGTTTTGTCCTCAGTCTTTTTGATGGTTTGCCCTGGATGCCGTGATTTCACGTGACGTTCCAGATCTCTCCGACGCACGAGCACCTTGCCACAGAACTCACATCTGTAGGGCGTGTTACCTTCCGCGTGCAGGCGGATGTGCTTGTTCAGGTTGCTTGGATCACCGAAGGGCCGGAAACAAACTTTGCACTTAAGGGGTTTATACCCTGTGTGAGTTCTCATGTGAATCTTGAGACCGTATTTCCTAGAGTACAGCTTCCCACAGTACAGACACAGGTGTCCCTTTTTGGGTTTGCCTGAGCTGGCGTTGGCGCCGGGCAGAGTGTCCAGTCTGGCCTTATTCTTCTCCACAGTGATCTCCGACAGCTGTTGGGTGTGCATGGCTATCTCCCTGTCGATGTTAGTTATGGAGCCTATATCCTGGTTCAGAGTCGGAGTCCCAAAGTAGGACATGGACTCTGGGTATTTCAGGAGGTTACTAAAGTGGAATTTTAGTGGGTAATACGGTGAGCTATAGAGCAATTCGCCGTTATACACCGTGAAGGGCATGAGAGGAATGTTACAGTCCCCACCATACGGTTTGACGCCATCGAACTGAGGGAGAGAGAACCGTTCAAAATGGAGTCCCGATGGCATCTGGGGGTAGCGGGACGGGGACAGCCCGGAGTGCATGCGGCTCTCCACGTGCTTGAAAGCTGAGGTCTCCTCAAAATGCGGCATTAACGGGAATCCGCGAATGGCGTTGCCGCATGGCACTACCGGGGATGTGGAGTCCATTGGGTGGACACACTTGGGAGGATGATTTCCAGTCAAAGGTTCGTTCAGGGCTCGCGTCGATTTCATGTTCCCAAGAAGTTTACTGAAGCCTAGTGTGGTATGCTTTCCGTTGGGTTCTTCTCTGGAGAGCTCCGCCGCTGGGGTTTTGGAGAGGCCCATGGGCTTGAAGGCAGAGCGCACGCCGGGATGGAAGCCCATGTTACTCAACACAGATGAGGTCGCACCCAGGCCCAGCAGGTGTCCGTGGTTCCGGGCCGAGGCCACACTCATGTCCAAAGCCCTGTCCTGCTCTTCCGCGCTGCCTTTCTTAGACACCCCTGCCTTTGTGAGGAATGGTGAGGAGGACACGGCGCGCCGGGAGTCAGAGATGGAGATGTTGTGTCCGTTCCGGGGCGAGGCCGAAGTGTTGGGAATGTCCCCAGACTTCGGTGACCGGCTAAAACTTTCCGTACCCCGGGCCTGTTCAGTGCTTACGAACCCCCGTCCGTTGCTCAGGGCGCAGTGGAAGTGAACATGTGCCTTCAGAGTGTTGGGGTATTTGAATATTCTCCAGCAGTACCAGCAGATATAACGTTCCTCACCTGAGAAGAAAAGAGGAAACGCAGGAGGTCATTAAATGGTGGGGGTACCGTTAAGCCTAACACACATTCATATGTCATTGCCTGTGTTTTTTAAGGAGGCGACGAATATATTATTTTGTGCCACGACTGATCCTACTGAGCTTTCAATATCATCCTTCACTGTTAGTAATGAAGGTATTTAAGGATGGAGTCTATTACATCGCGTAGGCCTACTCCATCAAGCTTGGGCGGGGACAACGGTTTAACAATGCGGGGTCAATTATATAGATGTAATGATTTTGTAATCTTTATAGGCTGTTGTTTATTATCGCCATCAAAAGAGCAAAACACCATGTCCAATCTGGCGCTCGGAGCCAGTTTCTGAATGGAGACTTTCTCTGGTCTTTTTCCCGTGGAAGTGACAGCAGCTGTTGCTTGAAATCGCAAGTCTGCAGAAACAATGGCGCGGGCCCATCTGTTGACGCCACATAATAGGAAGCGTATGTCAAGGAGCGCGCGGTGTATTGGCCGGAGTGCAGAGCACACAGGACCATCGCCGCAAATCAGGGCAATATACATCCACATAAAAGTTACCATTCATTAGGCAACAATACCCTGTGTAGGCTGCTAATTTACCGTAAAGCACCTTTTTGAATTTATATGCTTTTGAATACATGAATATTAACGGTGCGATGACATTTGTTAACCCCTGTCCTGGGCTGTATTCGTACCGCCTGCTTTGATGGTGTCTGAGACACCCTTCTCCATCAGTGTAATTACTGTCATGACGTATTCCGACATGTTATGTTTTTTTTATAGATAGCCTACCTGTTTGTTTTTCTGTTGATTATAGCTATTAGGCTACAGGTAATTTATTTCTCTGTTTTCTTGTCGATAGAAGACAGCCTAGCCTATCTTAATCTGTTCAAATTGAATTGCCCTTCAGAGCATCCATTCCCAGTATCCAATGGACTTAATCCGATTACTGTAGCACAGGATCATATCGCTGGTGACCGCAAAGGATTAAACCATATAGCGTCGACAGCACTAACACTATCCAGATTGATGATTTTCATTTGATTTGCAGTGTAGGCCTTACTCAGGTGCAATAACATATTGCCACATCAAATAAGATAGTAGGCCCAATAGTAGCCTAATACAGTCTGAAATTAGGAATGTTATAGTTAGTCTATTTTATTTATATTCTGATCGATACTGTGGTTATTGTTTTGTTGTTATTGTCGTTCACAGTTATTCTTGTAAGCATGTTGCAATTTTTTCCATGCTTCTTGTTGTGTCATTAAAATGTGTTTTCAATAATAAAAACCATCACAAGTTCAATAAAACAAACGGAATGAATTATCTTAAGTAAAACCAAAAAATCTGTCTGCAATCGAAAAGTGTGCTCTGGGGATGCAAATATCGACCGTTGAACAAGAGAAGGCTCCAGTCACAGTAATTGGTTCTACCGGCTCAGCACAGTGGTGCACGATATCGACTGCATAACCGAGCAACGATGGTACTTTCAGAATGTCAATGACGCTGTAGAATCCCAGTTCAACTGTATCACAAGTTTTGTTAGACTATTCCTTCAAATGTCAGGCGGGTGGCGATCATAATCTGATTGATGTTGCCAAACTACTGATCTCTGTAGTGGGGTGAAATGGTGCCTAGTTTACCTTTTTCGTCATGAGTTGGCGTGGCACTGGTGGGGATGTCATACCACTGAGCCAGGGGGTTGGAGTACCACACACTCAGCTCCTCGCCCGCAGAGATCTCCCGTAGCACCCGATAGAAGATCTGCAGAACCAAACCGTGTGAGCTTGCATAAGCCTCACCAGTAGCTTTTTTTTTACATTTCATCACAGAATGTGAACTTGGTAGACAATGTGTCACATAGTCTTTCTGCATGGTGTGGATTATGTGTGGTCACACTCATGTTGTTTGTTTGTTGGTTGATTGTCTGCTGATGTCTAATTTACTCCAGCAAAGACAATAAGCATGAATAAACATGCAATTTATTTAAACAGAATTGAGGGGCCTACCTGTCCACCAGGGAGGTCTGCGACTGCCTCGAGATTCTGCTCCTGACTGTTCCTGGCAGCACGAATAAACCCAATCCAGTCCGATACCGGACAACCGGTTTCGTCCAGGAATTCACCTCTTTGCAGCCGAATCTAAAAAAAATGTAAACAATATTTGGAATTATAATTATATAACTACAATTTATAGACACATAGCTTATATTTTCACACAGTCATGACTGCATGAGACCGACAAAAAAATCAGTTTAGTCAAATCATATATCTATTTGCCTAGGCATCTTTTTCTAAACGGCACGCTTGTTTGCCTTCTGCAAATAATAGTTTTTTTATTTTATTTTCGTAAGCAGTTGTAATCTCTGTTTTTTATTGGACAAATATTGACATGGCCAATTATGAAACTATTAATAACATTTAATTGCAGAAAGTCCTGCTGTTTATTGTAAATTGTTGTCTGAAACATGGAGGTGTGCCCATAACCCTAACGCGTTTAATGTGTCTTTATCCGCCCTGTTGGGCAGCAGTGATAATTCACTAAGGAGAATGACACATAATTGAGTTGATATGGGAAACGAATTTGAGGAGTGTCAAAGCGTTTCTAAACTGTTTAAGCAAATTAAAGACTGAAGCATGACATTTGACACGGAGATTGCACCTGATGATCGCCTACAGCCGGAGGCCATGCATTTAACTGCATCCATCACAGGCGTAGACAGCTGAAGAACACGATGGTGTATTTATAAGGTTGTTATAGTGCAGTTAGAAATGCATTTAAGACCATGTAAATAAATCCGCAAATAATTTCTGTTTTTGTTGGGCACAAACAAAATACGGCTAGGCTATAAATGCACATGCATTCAAATAGGCTATCAATTTCCTTTCGTTGTGGAATTGTGTGTTATCTAACAAACAAACACAAAAAAAACATGGTCTTTAAAATGATAGTTTAGGACCATTTTTGTCAAAATGTTCGTTCAATTTAAGCATTTAAAAAAATTGTCGTTTGTTTTTCTTAGCCTGGGGCTATGCTCTCTGTCCACTGCATCTTTCCATGATTTACATTACAGTGAGATTAAATGTCTCATCAGAATATCTAGGCCAGCGGGCTGGGGGATTGGCGGCGTCAGGGCATGGATCCTGTAGCTTTCCTGGTCGGCCTATTAGGGTGGTTAAGTGAAGTCTCAAAGTGACAAGTCGTCCCACTAATATAGGATAACTAAATTATTTCCAAACTTGACAGCATTAACCAATTAATAAATCAAGGCCCAATGAATTCTGACAGGTCTGAATCCAAATATTAAAAATAGCACCCCTTTCTATTTACCTGCCCTTGCAATTAGGCTGCTGTCCAGGAGACCAAGTACGTATAACAACGAATAAGGCACATTAAACTGACTTCTATAGATAACGAATATAATGACAGTGGGCCTAATATAATGGGCATTATTTCCCCCTATCGAATAAAGTACAATGGCATATTACTATAACACATGATGAAACGTTATTTTGGAAGGCTGTTTCTTTAAAAATATTAAAATTATTCTGTTATAAGCAGAACAAACTCACAATTGACAAGGTCCTTCTAGACATATGCCAAAAATGCCTAATTTTAAGGTGAAATTCAGAGTATGGGCCCATACTCTGTTAATCATAATAATAACAATAATAATGATAATAATAATAATAATCATAATCATAATAAAAAGGGGAAATTTTTATTTACCTTTTTCTTTGATCCAACTTCCTTTCGATCAGAAACGTACTTCCCTAGTTTGAAGACGCCCGGTACAGGTCCTATCCGCAGACCGGCTGGGATGCTGCAGTCTGCAAACACACTGAGAGTGGATGCCCGGCTGGCTTGCATGGCTGGCTCTGCGCGCGGTGAGATCTGAACCATGAAGACCAAACGGTGCTTGATTGAGGCAAGAAGAGTCACGTAGATGAGGACAGGCCAATCTCCGCCCGCGAAGTGACGTGGTGGCGTATGTGATCCGGCTTTTCTAAGGACAGGCTCGGTACCCCCTCGGCACATTAACGCACAAGGACGAGCAAGTGCGCGCGGTGTGAGAGAGTTTGTCTCTGTGAGCAGCTGTGGAGAAAGCCAGGGCCGCCGTGGTCACATGGAGACTTTCCCTCACCCTCGCACATAATGAACTGCTCCAAAAACGGTCAAGAGACAATAGGCCAGCGACCTTCCCATCCCCAAAATCCAATTTGTCAAGGACAGAGAAAAGAGCGAGCAGAATCAAAGGTCTGTGGCGACCATTAATCCTCAGCATGTGGCTTTGTACCTCAGACAGTTCCGATATTTTAACTGACAAATCCACTGTATAATTTCTCCATAAATTCTCCCCTTTTTATTGTTCCTTTACAAACTAGTTTTTGGGAAATCAGTGACTACTTTAAATCTACTTGGCTGCCTTCTTTAAGGTTTATATACTTCAAAGCACTCCATCCTTTCCTCCCGGGAGCTTTGTACGTCCCTACTTGAACAAAGGCAACAGGAATTTTTGGAGGACTTGTTAACTTCTGTTGAGTCCCGGCGTGTGCCGGGTGGAGATCAGGCAGGTACTCCACGGGACAACCAGAAAAATAGCTACTGCTTTCAAAATAACCACCATCTTATCATTTCACACTTGTGGTTTTCTTGTCACGACTTCAGTGAAGAGAGATCTGACACACAGACATAGCATATTGAGGCCTCAATTGCACATTTTGTTATCAATTAATTTCGATGGTCTATCTCAAAAATAATATACATCAGTTTTTGCATAAAAGCAGCATGTTGTACAGTTTACTAAATAGGCTATTTTTTACCTATGTTTTTATGCAGTAGTTATTTATAAATTATAAAAGAAATTGTGGGCTATTTGATCCTTTTGTAAAACATAATTTTGCTTCATTTCGTAGCCTAAATTTATTACAGTATTGTAGGCCTAAATGTTGTCTAATCCATAATGGATTTCAAGATATAGATTTTTGCCTATAACTGTTTTGGGTAATAGGTTAGCGCACAGTCAGTTTGCATTTAATTAAGTATAATGTAATTAAATACAATTGTAATTAAATGTATGCTAATTCATTGGGAAAAATAGATTCATACATACATACATACATACATACATACATACATACATACATACATACATACATACATACATACATACACATACATATATGTATATGTATGTATCTGTGTATCTATGTATGAATGTATATTTGTATGTGTGTACCTATATATAGACAGATAAACAGATAGGTAGGAGTGATATGGTTTCATTTCAAATTGAGAACCATGGCACCCATAGAGGGTGGGGATGAAAGTAAACGGAGGTGAAAAAGGATTAGGGACTGGTGACAGTGGCTTTGTGACCGCCGATTCTTAAAGGAGTCCACTCCCTTTGATGTGGCTCGAAAGGAGTTCGACTTACAGACAGAACAAGAAGCCGTGGGCGATAAATCCAAGCCATGAACATGTCCATCTAACCTCTGGCCCTGAGACTCTACCGTCTCTGCTTAGCTGTAGGTGGGGGGAGAGGTGGTCCCTCTCCGGCCACGTAAAGGTACCCCACTGCTCCATTCGAGGACCCTTCTCTTCTCTCCACTTCATCAGTCAAAGAGCGTGAACGACACGCGAACAATCTCGTCAATAGGCGGACGCAAAAGGCCGGCTGCGCTGGAGTTATTTATTAATGTTGCCATTTGTTGCTGGTTCCCATCCACCAGGGAATAACGGGTTCGGTCCCAAAACCTCTCACACCAGCCGTGGCAACTCTCATTCTCGTCCTGTGGCTCAAAGTCTTCCCAGTTCTCTAAGTGAAATTAATTATTCTTCGAGAGGAAAAGAGACATGTCCTTTCGGTTCCCTAACCCGGGAGAAGCATGGGTGAATCCCATTCCAATGCGCGCACTGAAGCACAGTGAACAGTCAAAGGCTTGGTGTCAGAAGTGAAAGCAGTGTTCGGAGCAAATGGGATGGAAAATTAAATGAAATTAAATAGCTTGACCGGCGGTATTGTCTGGGTCTTTTTCAAAGACACATTAATTACATGGTCGCAGCTTTATTCCAGAACAATATTGCGGAGCCGGTCACAGCATTCCACAAGGTCTACCCTCTTAACGAACTTCCCGAGTCCTTAATGTAATTAAATAACAAACCGCTGAATAATTGGACCAGGGGAAGACGTTTTTATGGGAGCTGGCCTGTTTCCCCCTCTCCGGGTCTTCAGAGAAGAGTGCTATAGCTAACGCTTCTGTTTTACAATCCGGTCGATGTGGGGTTCTGATTTAACTGGTTGGCCCATAACGGGTCATGAATGCAGAAGAACAACCCGTCTGAAAGCAGCGAGGCTACAGGGCCCAATGCCCCACCAGGGAGCTCTATTCAGCCTCCTAAACTGCCTCGGGGAGCCCGGGTTCACCTCTCTCCTTCGGGAGCGTCTACAATGCACCACTCAAGACCCACGGAGCTCCCTGACAACACATTTTTTATGTCGACCATAAACTTTGCTCAGGCTCCTTTCATACAGACAAGCCACCTCTCTTTCGCAAACTCCAAACAAAATGCTTTTTATTCAGATTTCCCACGAATTCATTTGGGTCAGTGTTTGGCTACACCGTCGTTGTCACGAGCTTCATATACACTATAGCTTTCTACAACAGGTGCATGGTTTCCCAGACGACAGAACAGTTGCGCAGGTGTTATCACAGTCGCAAAAGGTTATTGGGGACGTCTATGTGTTATGAGGCAGAATCCCTACTTTGTAATTTACACAAAAAGTATTAAAAAAATAAGCTATTTTAGTATGATAGCCTAAATACCTAAATATATAAGCCTAATACATATTGGCTTTGCTCACTTTACAGGCTATACAAGGATTGAATTGTCCTTATTTCTAGGATGTTTGTTTTCTGTCTAGGTCACCCAGTTACTTGTTATTATAGCACAATATCTCCACCTCACGGGAAGATTTTGGCCTGACAAAAGGGCGGACCAGCTGCTGTAGACGTGCGGGTGGAACATTACCGAAGCGTTTGAATAGTAATGATGCTTGTATGGGAGTCCCACCAGATGACATGATTGGGATTTTAACCCAGACTTATATTCAAAATCACATTAGAGAGTGGCGAAATGAGAGGCCGGTGATTCAACTCTGTTCATGCATGCTCTTATTTTTAAATGCTCCCTTTTAAAAGTGGGCCGCTCCATTTCAGTATTCAAAGTCTTAACAAAGTTTGTGCCGGCTTTTGAGGCAAATTTCCCTAACTTTAACTCTGTCTTTTCGGTTGAGAAGACGCAGATAATGGTGCGTAAAGTTGTCTGAATTGAAATGTTTCGGTGTACCTTATAAATTCATACCTTTTCTCACTCGAGCGCTTCAGAATGAAACCGTCACTCTATTCGATTCTCTCTGCTGTCGAGCGCATTTAGCGCGAGCTCTATTTGTGAAGTTCATTCCTAGGCAAATGTATTCAGGGAGGGCTCTTGATGAATAGCGCAGCGTGTCAGCCGGTCCTAATTGGGATTTAGACACTTAAAACATATGCATGAAGTGACAGAAATTCACAAGTTTCAAAGAAGTCAAACTTTTGGCCCTAAACAATTCTAGTGCATGGGAAAACAGCTCGCTTCCTGCCAATAGGTCGTTTCTTGATGTAGGCCTATAGCAGCAAATTCAATATGGGTTAGTAGATATAACCTATAAAATGCAGCGCGTGCCTACCACATACGTGTACAAATCTAACATGACCAGAACTTACAAAATTGTAAAATTGTGATTAATGGACCAAAAATGTTTAAATAATTATCAAAAATTATCATTGACGTTTAAACTGACGTTTACAATAATCAATTGGCTACAAAAGATTGAATTATTTGTTAGATTACAACATTTATAGATATTACATGTAAAAGAAATAAAGACCATTCGTGCTTATATCACTTGAGCTAGATGTCTTGCCAGGCAACAACACCAGTGAGTGTGGAATGATAATTAATAAATTACTGGTGTTCTTGCTGGTCTATAATTGGTCGTTTTGTCTATTTTGACCATAGGCTATTGTGGAATTAAAATGAGAAATACATTTAGCCTTTTGCTCAGACATTTGTAAATATATTTTAGCCAAGTAATTTATTTAAATAATTGGACATTTCAAAAACATAAAATACATTCATATAATGGTCTTTGATAACACGTCGATAAAGATTTCAACATAGGCGAGGTAGGCTAGCTATTCGCCATTTGTCTATTTTGTTGCTACCAACACATGTGGAGTGTTTCCCTCTTGACCAGGCGATGGAGCTGGATAACAGCACCATGGATAGCTCCCTGTTGTCGCCACATATCATACTACTGTAACGGGGGTCGTGCCCTCAACCTCTGGTCTTTATTGTTTCAGTTAATTATATTGATATTAGCCTACTAAATATTACTTTATATAGCGGATTTTTGTTATTTGTAAGATTTGTTTTTTGTATTTTATTTATTTATTTTCGTTTTATTTATATAGTCTGGCTCTCATTTAGCTTGGATGCACATTATAACATTGAACAGAATATCATCTAATGATGTGAATCAAGGCCAAACGCGGTCTGAGAGGGTCTGGCAGATCCTCATTAGACTGACATTTCTGGGTTCGTTTTTTCTCAGAAATAAGCAGAAAAAACTCACAAACGGGCTAATTGCGCCTGTGTTTCGGGTGGAATGAGCTTGTGGAAATGACGGCCACACGGGAACGGATAGGTAATATTGATTAACACTGTACATGTCTGTGTTCAGTATCATCCGGATAATTGCTCTATTCAGATCGCAAAAGGTTGTCATGTCAGCTGGACGGTCATAATGATATCTATTGGCTAGTTTCTGGTAGGCCTACAATTTATAATGAGACCGTGTCATACTTTCTCAGTTTCGGGGTCTGCACTCTCACTATGAAAGAGAAAATGGCTGTTACGGGAGAACAGTAGGCCTCTTACGTCCAATATAATTATACAGATCAATATAGCCTAATATTATTTATATTTTCATAAATGCAGTGACATTCCAGATGCTTGGTTTACAAGGATCTGCAATTTAACATGTTATTTGGCCTGCTTGCTTCTTGAAAAGCATGTTGTCGTATTTATTTTGAATAAATTAACATCAAGGTTATATGGGTTAATCTTTAGTTTTATAGTAACGAAAATGTTTGTGTCTGGTAGTTTCTCACGAGTTATGTATGACCCCTGTTAATTCCATCGATCAATCACATCACGTGTCTTTGCTAAATATCATATCAAATGAGAAATTCCAACTTCGATCGGACACACTTTCAGTTTAATTTCTACATGTTGTTACCCGAAGTGTCTTGGTGTTGTGTAACTTCAGCAGCCCTGTCACCCGTCCGGCCATGCCTCCCCAGCCGGGACGTTGAGTGTGTTTGGCAAACACTGACGAGATCCGATCGTTCCCGATCAGCGAAGGCCGCGGGAGGTGAGGAAGTGGATGGAATGGGAACGGGGAGTGCCTGTGAGCCATCGTTCTGCAGGCAGGACAGACCGCTGACTGACGGATCTGCCCCCCATCTCGCCTTAATCCCTCCACCCATCTCCCCATGGCTTAAACCCCAGCCCCCCCCCCCCCCCCACCCACCCACACATCTCTTTACTCAGTCAGTCAGAGTGCTGGCCTCGCCCCTTCAAGCCCCAGGAGACTGTTTTTACTCTTTCTCTCTTACCCCCTTGTTGCATCTCTCAGCTCAGGTCTTAAGTCCTCTCACCATGAATTTATCTCTGTATCACTCACCTTGTCTGATTTTTACAGTCTCTCTCCCTCTCTATCATACAGAATTCGGCATTCAGTGCAAATCAACCACAGTGGCAAATTAATTAAATTAATGATAAGACACACCAGTAATTTATTGTTAAGAACTTTATTTGATGTGGATACAATCATTTGTAAGCAGTTTTAAGGGATATGTTAAGAACCTAGGAAAGGCTTCTGGACCTAACATAAGGGTTGTGAAGGCTAGGGCCTTGTGTCCAGGTCAGAGATCATAGGTCAGATGCAGGTCATCAGGAAAAAGCTTGAGGGGTGGCGGGAAAAGGGGCAGGAGGGTGTACGAAGAGGTCACCCAGCTTACTCTTCATCAGAGTCATCGGCAGCTCCAGAGATGATGTAGGTCTGCTCCTGCTGGTCTGTCTCCAGCACATCCTCGTCTGTCTTCACCGTCCTGAGAGAAGACACATGACGGTCTCATTCTGCACGTCTGGTGTCACCCTGTGGTTTCCAATGGGAGGAGTTTAGAGACGAGGCCTTTCTTACCTTATCAGCACGGTTCTCCTCTCTGTCATCTCCACCGCCTGCTGCTGGGAGCGGTTCACCTTCACTCCATTTCCTCCAGCCACAACCCCAGGACCTCCTGCTCTTCCTCCACCCACTCCTCCTCCAACTCCTCCTCCCATTCCTCCTACTCCACCTCCTACTCCTACTGCTCCTCCACCCATTCCCACTCCTCCAGTTCCTCCACCCACTCCTCCAACTCCTCCTCCTCCCATTCCTCCTTCTCCAGCTCCTCCAGGTCCTCCACCCATTCCTCCACCTACTCCTCCTCCTGCTCCTCCTCCCATTCCTCCTCCACCACCTACTCCTCCACCCATTCCTCCTCCTATTCCACCAACACCATTTCCAATTCCAGATCCTCCAATATCCCCAGCTCCAAGTCCTTCCCCTAATCCAGCACCATAGCCTCCTTTACTCATATCTCCTGGACCCATTCCTCCATCTCCTACTCCTCCCATTCCTCCTCCTCCTCCACCCATTCCAACTCTTCCTCCCCCTACTCCTCCTGCACCCATTCCTCCTCCTCCTGTACCCATTCCTCCTTCTCCTGCTCCTCCCGTCCCTCCCCCTCCCATTCCACCTCCCATCCCTCCTCCTCCCATTCCACCTCCCATCCCTCCTCCTCCCATTCCATCTCCCATTCCTCCTCCACTCATCCCTCCTGCTCCCATTCCTCCTGCTTCACCCATCCCTGCTCCACCCATTCCTCCTCCCATTCCTCCTGCTCCACCCATCCCTCCTCCTCCCATCCCTCCTCCTCCTCCCGTTCCTCTTGCTCCACCCATCCCTCCTCCTCCCATTCCTCCTCCTGCTCCACCCATTCCTACCCCTCCTCCCAATCCTCCTGCTCCACCCATCCCTCCTCCTCCCATTCCTCCTCCTGCTCTACCCATCCCTCCTCCTCCCATTCCTCCTCCTGCTCCACCCATTCCTACCCCTCCTCCCAATCCTCCTGCTCCACCCATCCCTCCTCCTCCCATTCCTCCTCCTGCTCCACCCATCCCTCCTCCTCCCATTCCTCCTCCTCCCATTCCTCCTCCTCCCATTCCTCCTCCTCCCATCCCTCCTCCAAAGCCCATGCTCATTCCACTACCGATGGCAGTCATACTGCTGCTCATCAGAGACATGCTCTGCACCATAGTGGAGAGGCGAGAGTCCTCGCCCTCAATCAGCTTCCTGTTGAGACAGGAAGAAGAAAGGGACAGGCAACCAATAGTTATGATTGAGTAATGACACATAAGACAATGGTTAGTGGTAAAGGCATTAAAAGCTCATACAAACAAACGTCCATTACATTAGTATAAACAATGCTTGTCCACTGTCTACACATCTATTCACACAGAGTGGCCTTGGCCTGCTGTGTGTCTGATGAATCCCTGATAAACCCCTTAGGTGTCTGCGATGCTGCCTCCTTACCTGTAGGTGGTGATCTCGATCTCGAGAGCCATCTTCATGTTCAGCAGGTCCTGGTACTCCCTCAGGTGCAGTGCGATCTTCTCCTTGGTGGACTTCAGCTCCAGGTGAAGGGCTTGGATGCGGGCCTGTCACATGGAGACAGACTCAAAGTCTTTATGAGATACCCTTCACATAAAATCGACTTGATTTGAGACGTCTGCCGCTGAACTTTATGGATCTCCGGTGCCTTTCCCTGTTCTCTCTGTCTGTTCCGGTCCCTGTGCCACCCCTCCATGCTCCTGAACCCCTCAGCACCCCTCACCTGCATGTCCTCCAGCTCTTTCTTGTGTCGCTCCTGGGTCTCTCGGATCTGGGCCTCCAGGGCGTCCCCTTTGGTCCTCAGAGACTCCATGTCACGCTCCTTGTTCTGGATCTGGACCGCGAGAGGGTGATGTCATGATCTCCTCATCACATGATGTCATGCAGTATGTGAAGTCTTAAATGGATGGGAGTTCACTAAGGAGCATGGCGTGCTATGCATAGATGTACAGAAGAGACTTCAACTGTTGCCAGCTATGGCTCCTACTGGGACATTTACTGTAAAGGTTAATAATCAATTTGGAATGTTCTTGTTAAACCAAATGTTCATTGAGTTGACAACAGCAATAAGAAATCCATCCGTGACGTACATCTTTCTTGGCGCCGGTTATCTCCTGCCGGACGTTCCGGACCACGTCCACGCTTTTTGTAGTTTTGCTGCTTATATCCTCGAACTTCAATTGATACCAGTTATCCATTTCCTAAACACACACAGTAGGAGGACTGTAGACCAACTCAATTCATGTAATCAACAAACAAACACAGACACACACAGACAGACACCTTCCTGGGAGCAGGGCTATACCTTCAGGTTCTTGGCTGCGATGTCGTCGTACTGACTCTGGATCTGTTTGAGTGCAGCCGAGAGGTCCGGCAAGGCGAAAGCACTCTGAGCCTGGGCATGAGCCGAATAGATCTGCTTCAGCAGCTCCTCGATTTCCTGTGGAGAATCAACTTTTGATGACTTCACCTTCAGTTGACATGAAACAGAATCCTAGACGCTGACATACCAGACTGGGGGATTATCAGGATCAATAAACCGGGATGAATCTTGTTGAGCTGTATGAGCACCCACCTGCTGGTGAACCCTCTGCAGGAACTCGATCTCCACCTCCAGCTGCTCCAGGCGCTTCTCCAGAACAATGCGGGTGGAGGTGGCCGCGTCCACGTCCTAAGATCATGCACACACACACGCACACACACACACAGCTTTATAATGGGCCCGCTTGAATGGTCATCAGTGAAGGTGTTACATACTGTAAGGTAGGTCAAACCATCAGTCATCTCACCGGACGGAAGGCTTCGATCTCCAGCTCAGCCTTCCTCCTCAGCTCCACGGCCTCCTCGTACCTGATCTTGATGGCCTCCAGCTGGCCACTCATGGCCTGCTTGGCTGCAAGCGCAAGTTCCTGAAACACCATGTGCAGTATGAGCCTCGGGGGATTGACGATGATGAAGATCATAATGATAATGATGGCAGTTATGGACAGGAAGTCAAGGCTATGTGCAGTAATGCAGATACAGGGCCTTTCTTCATGCCTGAGCTGGTTCTGTGTGTGTGTGTGTGTGTGTGGGTGTGGGTGTGGGGGTCTGTGTGTGTGTGATTCACAGCTTCCTTTATGTGACTGTGTAAAGCACAGCTGAGGACATTGTGCCTGGCTGCATGCTAACACGCTGAGACACCGCCCGCTGGGCCTGAGGAAAGAATACTGTTACCAGGTAGACAACCTTGAAAACACCAAGTTGACGTCTTGTAGAAGAGCCATTGTGGCCCAGAAGCCTCCTGTGAGAGTCAGCGAAGGGTGAAGCTCTCCGGGAGAAAAACACTCAGCTCCAGCACTCTAATGATCAGTCATGTGATAAACACCGACATAAAGAGGGGGGGAAAAGAAGCTTTGAGTGATGTCATCGTGCCTTACCCTCTGGACCTTCATCTGATCCGAGACTCTCTTCATCTCCTTCAGCTGCTCCTCGTACAGCAGCCTCAGACCCGACGGCTTCTGGAACCGGTTCTGGTAGGCCTCGATCTCCGTCTCCAGCAGGGCATTCTGCTGCTGCAGGGAGCGGACCTGTTCGGGGGGAGAACAAGGATACCGAGCAGAGGGTTTAGACCTACCTCGCACCCACGCCAAGAACCGACAGAGAAGGAAGTCTTGGCAGATATCTCAGATGTGGCTCGTCAGTAACAGACCCACGGAAGCCACTTTAATGGGATTTCTATGTGCGCTTGGACTCGCAGTGCCCTCCAGGTACAACGCTCTCTGTGTGCTCCCTCGCCTCTGCCAGGCCTGCCATCCAGAGCCCTGGCCTAGCCTGGGAGACGCTGGCTGCCCATGGAGGTGAGAGTAATGGCCTCCTTCGTTTCACACAGCCTGGGGGCGTGTCTCCACGCGCCCATATGCTCAGACACTCCCAGACAAGGCAGCGCTCATTGGACTCATTATATCACTGAGCTGCTGGAGGTTCCAGAGGACAGGAAACCCACATTAACTTAGTATTATGCATCCACGCTGTTTCACATAACATCTCGTAGCACCTGAGGCCCAAGCTTACTATCTCCTACGTGCGTCTGTGTGTGTGCGTGTCGTGTCGCGTGCAGGGATCTGGGCGCGTGTCGCGTGCGCAGGTGGGCGCGTCTTTCCTTTTCGATGTAGGCAGCCAGCCTGTCGTTGAGCACGACCATCTCCTTGCGCTCGCCGCTGCGCGTGGCGAGGAACTCCTGGTTCTCCGCGGCGGCCACGTCCAGGTCGATGGCTTTCTCGCCACCAAAGCCCACGCACAGAGTCCCGCCACTGAAACCACAGATGTGCATGCATCACTACGCAGGTACACACACGTTGCCGTGCCACAGCCACACACACATAGATCCCAGGAACGGTTTTGTGTGTGTGTGTGTGTGTGTGTGTGTGTGGGGGGGGGGGGCGTGGCTCTTGCTTGACTGAGGCCCCCGTGGTGGTATGTGCCCTGCATGCCTCAGGTGCTGTTAACAGCCCCCAGCCGGCCCAAGGCTGTGTCATCCCGGTGTGATCAGGAGAGCAACTGATGATAGCGCGGACGTGTGAGGGCTGAAAGGTTCCGTCCCCTGGTTCTGGTGTCAAAATCACAGCCAGACGACAGGGACCCTCGGCCAATCAGCCCATCCTCCAGTCCCACCCTGCCCCCCCACCCACGTGTGAAGAGACAGCAGAGGGGAAGAGACCTGTCACAAGCCCGTGGTGGTGACAACGGTCCCGATTAATCACCTTTACCCTCAGCTTTGGTACAGCCTTATCACGTCAGTGCAGCCTCTGAACATTTGGACATGAATCAAAAACGCACGTCAAATCGAACATACAACAGCCATCTCGGGGTTTAGAGGAGCGTCTTACCCGAGGCCCGTGGTGCGGGTTTTGCGTGCCGCGGACACGGTGCGGCGCCCCTCGGCCCTCATGCTATTGGTGGTGGCCATGCTTCGGGAGTAGCTGGCCGAGGCTTGCCGGCCATCCTGCCTCCTGACAGGAGAAGGGCTGGACATCCGGACCTGGATAGACGTGGCTCTAGTGTCCTCAAAGTGGCGGCGGTACGACGACATTCTCTCCGGGGAGCGACTCATGGTGGCGGTGTCTGGGAGGGGAAAGATGCTCCGTCTGTCCTTCTGTACGAGTGGAGAAGATTTACCTTGGGCTGTCTCTGCTCTACTGCAGCTCTCATACAGACTCTCCAGTTCCCGTCTATCTTTTATACTCCCACAAGAGGGCCTGCCTCCACCTGCCCCCCCCCCCCCCCCCCCCATCCTGATCTGGCCTCCCTCAGCAGTGTGCACCCCCCTCTCAACCCCACCCTGCCCCAGCCTGGCCCCCCACCCTGCTCATGAACCAACCTCTAAGGAATGTCTAACCTCTCCTCCACAGAGAGTCCGTCCTGACATACAGACATCTGTCAGACCACTGTTAGCAATAGAAACTTGAGGTGGTGCAATGGAACCCTCAGCTGGGGCTGGAGAACCTTGAGCTGGGATCATGGAAGCCTGAGAGGCAGCATGCCATTGGGCAGAAGGTAAACAGCTAATGTGATGTGATTGGCTGTGATGGGAGGGGGGATAATTACACATCAGAGAAGGATAGAAGTGGAAGTAGAAAGACAAGTTCCATAACCTGTGCTTAAAGGGGCTTGATTAGAGTGGGCCATCAAGGTGGTCATCTTTACAATAAAAAAGAAGAAATGTAATCACACAGTCACATTAGACACTGGCAAGCATTTTTCTATGGACCTCTGCCTTCCCACCGACTTGGGTTGGAGAAACCCTGACCCCCACCATGACCCTGAAAACCATTTAACTGTACAATACAGTGCGGGCCTGCATTCAACATTTCTATGACACATTTGATATCTTAAGTCAATGATTGAATATTCCAGCGTAGGAGTTTTTCCTGTTGAACTCAGATCTGGCAGTTGTGTGTGATGTCAGGGTGGGGTGAGGGAGATGTGAGGATCAGATGAGGGAGAGCATGTCTCCAAGATGCTAATAGACGCTATCTTCACCCACATATGTGCTCAGAACAGAATCTAACCATGACATCATGTCATAAACTCGGTCAGAATGAATAAGGAAAAACACATTGGTCTTTCATCATATTTCTTTCATACATCTCGACTGCATTACTGTTATCAGCTCAACGTGACATTCAGCTCTATAGCATTAACATGATTTCTCCATTCAGAACCCCCCTGGATGTCAGTTTGTTTACACACTGGTGTGCAGAAGGTCTGCAGGGTTTCAGTTGAAGAGGGCCACGGGAGGACATATAGAATTCAAACAAGATGGGTGCTCTACTACTGTTTGCCATAGTAGATGAACCCCTGTTGTATGTTGGAGCTAAAGAGCGCAGGTTTTTAATGCAGAAAGACCAAAGCAGAGAGAAAGGATCGTTTTTTCTTCTTTCTAATTTGTTTTTAATGAATTTAAATTCAAGATTGGGTATACTCTTTGTCTGTGACAGTACATCGGTAATAATCTGTATATCAGGTTGACCAAGGCACTAAGGGTGGGGGGGCGAGGGTGTTCGTCATGTTGACTAATGAGCCTGCTAATGTTCAGTGGAGCACCAGTGACAAACTCGCATTGAGATGCAGCCATGATTCGGACGTCTTATTAAATACAGTAGATCATCATAGCAGTGGCCGGCATGTCAGACTGAAGTCCTGCTCCGCTGAAGTGCTTCAATATGAGATGCACTCCCAGATTATTCAACCTAGTCAGACACCCTGGCCTATAACATCTACTGCTACCTCTTGAGATGTGATGTTACTTATTTTACTGTTATTGACTGTTTGTATTTTGTTTCTACTATGTATTTTATGGTGTCTTTTTTATTATAATATATATATTTTTTTGCTTTTGTTCGGCACTTCTGTCAGCCTTGCTGTGTTAGAGTGTGCTTTATAAATAAAATGTACTTACTTACTCGACATCAGTCATAAGACACAAACATAAATCAAATTGTGCCTTTAGTTTGGGTCTAATCCCATCACAGTTGAATTTATTTTTGCATAGTCTGGAATGAACACCACAGGAAGAGGCTGATATTCCAAACTCCAGTTCAAAGGTCAAAACAAATGACAGTTTGTACTCTGAAAAGCCTCTCCAAAAGGTCCAATGACTCAACCAAAGTAATGCCTACAAACTTGTGATTGATTCAATAAAAGCAATAACACATAAGGAAATGGGTATGCAAAGGGTTAACCATTTACACCGCAGGTATAAACTTAAAATGACACGCATATTTAAAGTCCTGGGACTACTGAGTTTCATCGATTAAAGATTGACACTGACTTTATAAGCTGTTTATATAAAGTTTATAAAGTAATACTTAAACCATTTATACACTTCTTTAAGTCCTTATTATGGCACACTTAAAACATGATTAGTTCAGCTGCTCAAGCTCCGCCCATTCCTGCCAGCCACCAGGGTAATGCCGAACGCTACAAGAGAAAAGGGGAGAAAAGAGACAAGGAAAACGTTGTAGAACTGCTTAATAAATGTTATAGTGTATTCAGCAAGAAAATAACTAACTTACTAAGGGTAAATAATGTTGAAATAATTAATACAGGCCAAACACACACATACACATGGTGGACCTGTATGTTTACACATTTTAAGCATAATTTGCTGTGTGTGTTGGGGGGGGGGGGGGGGGGGGCGGGAGGGGTCACTGAATGTGTTGGAAATGCTGATGGTGGGTCTCACTCTGTGTATCCCAGAGAGACTGCTGTGTCCAGGGCCTTCATGCTCCTGATTCCTGCCAGGCAGGAGAAGATGATGTGGTCCGTCTGCTGGGGCATGTCTCCTCCAAACCTCTCCCTGAACTCCTCGGGGTCCAGCTGCAGGGCAACACACACCTGGCCCACTAGGACACATGTTCAACTGGTTAAGTGAGAGGACATGCTATTTACACAAGGCATGGCCAGTTAGGGTGTAGGCCAAAGAGCAGACATTGTTTTACCTCACAATGGTGGGTCTTTGTGTTTGCTTATGTGTCTGTATGGAGAAGTGTATTTTATAAGCATTGTGTGTGTCTGCTTGTGTGTGTGCATGCATGACTGAGCAGGCAAGAAAGCGGATTGTGTTCGCCCTATGAAAGAAAGGTGGTTGTTTTGAAAAGTGATCATATGATACATAGTAGTTTACTACTCTAGATAGCAGTGAACGCTTCGCACAATAAGCCCCTGAATGATCCGTAGTGGCGGAATGTCACAGATAAATCATTTGAATGTTTTGCAGGCTATTACTCACAAGGGACGTTGATTGACCCCGGCATGTGTCCGTACTCTCTCAACTCCCATGGTTCGCGCACATCTATGACTACACTAGACTGAGAGGCAAGGATTTGCTTCAGTTGGTCGTAGGACACATTGGTTTCAGAGGGCGAAGACGACGAGCTGAAACTACGCAACAAGTACGCTCTTTTGGTCCACAGGACATCTGAAAGATATAACGTTGACTTAGAGCTTGAACTTACATACATCTACGGGTTTTGAACAGTTTAGTTTGGGACTTTGTTTAATTATCATCCCACAATCAAAAACACACATTCTGAACTTGATGAAAAAACAAATCATTTATTTTAAATTAAGGTCAAGTTCACTTACAAGCACAGCGGGTTTGAGTCTCTGGCATGTCTGATGGCATTCCTTTCGAGGCACAGGGGAAAGGAGGGCCATTTCTTTTAAACAAGAGTCGGGGAATCACTCCCGAAAACTTTCTGCAAGCTTTGAGAGCCATGTCAAATGCACGTTTTATATACGTACAAATCAAAGCGTTATAATACCACTTATGCCCTCTACATGTCTACCTAACTAGCTGCTTGCTAGCTACTGACAGCACTGTTATGAGTGTTCATACACTTTCACGACGTACACTGACGTGAGCGTGCGTACGGGTCACATCAAGGACGGAACAACGTTGCGGTTTTCTATGAATGAAAACCATGCGCGATCAAAAGAGAACTAAACAAAACATGGAATAATGCTACTAATAATTCTTGCAAGTGGCCTCTGCTGTACATACATATTGGCATGGATTTATATGCCAGATAGATTATTTTAATGAACTCTTGTGTTATTTTTCTCAACGCTCTGTTCCACACCACGGCAGCCACCGTAGCGCGTCATGTGTTGACTTCTGTGACAGTAGTATAGTTTCGGATTGGATGCTATCGACACCTAGCAGACCCTGACAGTTTTATAAAGTACAGAAAAATACTGAAAGTGTACCTATTGGAAGTGCACATTAACAGCAAGTATCGTCGATAGTTATTTACCGTTCATTAATGTGCATTTCACTTGGAACAAGTTTACCTATCTTTGTCATTTAGGCACCGGTTTTGGTAGCAAGCTAGCCAGAGAGCTAACGTTAGCTAAATCCATAAGCTTTCCACCTAAATATAGAAGGTACGTTGAAGATGTTTGACATATTTTAAACAACTAGTCGGTAATGTTTTAAGGTACTACCTCGGAACTGTAGGTAGGTAGCTAACTTAACCTATGCTAAGGATTTGTGTACAATAACGTTAAACGGCCTAGCGAGCCAACGAGTCGTGTCCTTTCTATACTACAGTGAGTCATTGTTGAAGCTTAACGTTAGGTGTTTGCAGGGTTATTAATAGGGACTAACACTTATTTCATAGAACTGGGAAGACTGTTGGACCCTATAAATAACCCTACACAATTACGATCTTTGCTTAAAGTTAGTTGACAATGACGCTACTGCTGTCTGTGTGATGCTTGTCGTGAACTTCATACAGTGGGGTTAGGGTGTACTGGTCAGGTCAGACGCTGGCCACATATGAAGGAATTAGCCTTGGGGTCTGGTGATCCTTGTGTGAGTGGTGATCCTTTTCAGCCCACCACAGTGTCTCCATCTCTTCAAGGTCTGATAGGAGAGTCCTTCCTCCATCTACAGATGCGACTGAAGGACCCCTTCTCCCTCAAAGCGGCCGACATGACCAAGCGGACCAACAAGCCGAGGAAGCCTCGGGACGAGGAGTCGTCTGACGAAGTCAGCGGTACGTATGGACTATGGACGCCGCACGATGCGTAAAGATACTAGGATTGTATGCAAGCACCAAGACCAGCAGAGAACACAACGACACTTCCTGCTGAAATGGCTTCCCTCTACATTTGGGAATCAGTTAGACAGAGCGTTCCTTTTTTTCTTTCCCTCCCCGGCAGGCCTGACCTGCCAGCACGTGAGCCGAGCGGTGGACCTGAGCCTGGTGAGGAAGGCCGTGTCGTCCAGCGTGTGGGCTGTGTGTTCCGACTGCCTGAGGGAGAGGTCGACTGTGGAGGCCGAGGCCTCCGGCCTGCACGACATCCTCGTCTGCCTCAAATGTGGCTTCCAGGTTCGCTCTCCCTTCTCTCACTCTCAGCCAGGCAGCCAGCCAGGCAGCCAGCCAGCCAGCCAGCCAGGCAGCCAGTCAGCCAGGAACACAAAGCAGGGAACTCCAGATGCATTTGTCTTGTGACAGTATGAGAAAGCAACTTCTGTGGGGAATCTAGTTTCACTTTTGCTTCCATGGGAGCAGTAGCTGTGAATAAATTATGGAAACAATGTCACTTGACACTTTTATGTTCCCTGGTAATCAGATAGGGTCCAAACCATGTCCGTATTTTATGTTTATATAACCTGAAATGTAATAGGGACTGTAGGATGGTAAGATGACGTGTGTGTGTGATCGGGCACATTTGTGTTCCTGCAGGGCTGTAACCAGTCTGAAAGCCAACACTCCTCCAGGCACCACCAGGCCCTGCACCCCGAGGCCCACTGCATCACCATCAGCCTCAGCTCCTGGAAGGCCTGGTGAGACTCGAACCTGCCTGTGGGGGGTAGCTTGTAACCTGGCGTAGAGAGACTTGGGATGTGTTTCCCAAGATCCGGACATCCCGCAGCACACTGAGGTCATCCTCAATCCCAATCTGACGGTTTGTGTGTGCTCCCCTGTCTGTTACTCGACAGGTGTTTTGAATGTAATGAAGAGCTCTCCACTCACTGCAACAAAAAGGCTCTGGCCCAGACGCTGGACTTCCTCCAAAAGCACTCCGCCAAAGCTGCCTCAGGTGAGTCATGCGGCTGCCAGCATACCCCAAGAGAGGAGGAACCGTCTCTTGTCTGTCAAACTAACCATTCAGGGGTGGTGGAGACACTCTCAATCCCTTTGCCTCTTTCTCTGTGTTTCTCTCTCTCTCTCTCTCTCTCTCTCTCTCTCTCTCTCTCTCTCTCTCTCTCTCTCTCTCTCTCTCTCTCTCTCTCTTTATCTCCTATCTCTCACTCACTCAGTCAGAACAATCATCTTGCTCCTCTATCCGTTGTAATAATGTTGTAGTATCCCTACGGGGGTTGGAGAAGGTGGAGGTTAGGATGGAGAGGAGGAGGAAGAGGAGGAGGGGACCGTAGCACTCCACCTCACCCTGCCTCTGAGCTGATCACTCTCTCACACCTGTTCCTTCTCTGGCATATTATGTGGGGATGGAGGTGGTGGGGGGGGGGGGAGAAGCAGGGAGAGAAAACAAGAAAGAGACATGGGGAGATGGAAAAGTGAATGTGTCTTCATGTTGAGATGGGCCCAGACATCGACCTTCAAGGTCGAGTTTGTCAAGCTATGACATAGTCCAACAAATAATCTTGTGTGGGAGAGATATACGGTATATGTTTCATTGTGGCTCGCTAAGATTCAGCGGCAAAAATAAATAGCAGTTTTATTAAACACGTGTTCGAACGGCATTACCGTATCAGCGCTGTGAATGCATTATGTTGCTAGTGGAATATGTTACTGAACATTGAGTGTTGTTCAACAAAGATTGAAAAACAGGCCACTTAATACAGTACCTTATGAATACAGAGGCAGCGGCTGGCTAGCAGGAATGCTCAAGATTGATGGAGGCTTGTAGCAGC
This sequence comes from Osmerus eperlanus, assembly GCF_963692335.1. Classification (NCBI taxonomy): domain Eukaryota; kingdom Metazoa; phylum Chordata; class Actinopteri; order Osmeriformes; family Osmeridae; genus Osmerus; species Osmerus eperlanus. Next base: position 14,333,848 of record NC_085024.1, read on the forward strand.
TCTCCATTCAGACTGGTCAGGGCCACCGGTAGAGTAAAGCAAGTATTGATGCTATTGAAATGGAGATGAACTGGAATTCAAAAGCAGCAGTTATGGGAGATATACCAGTAATGTGCATATTGAGTTATGCTCTCGCTTTGTAGAAGAGATTGTAGGTTGTAGTCTAGATTCTGGTTCTCCCAGACCCAGGCTGGTCCCTTCCCCCCTCTACCAGACCTACACTCATCTGGTCCCCTCTCCCAGATCCAGGCTGGTTCAGAGCCAGACTGGCCCCCTCTCCCAGACCTAGACTGGTCCACTCTCCAAGACCTAGACCCAGAACCAGGCTGGTCCAGACCCAGGCAGGTCCCCTCCCCCAGACCCAGACCCAGCCTGGTCCCCTCTCCCAGACCTCTCTCCCAGGCATGCTGTGGTGTTGCAGGGGGGCCAGCGATGCTCCAATTCCGCTCCTGCCGCGTGGCTGCACACATTAGAAGCATTAGACGCCTGAGCGACGCTCTCCGGCTGGGTTCCCTGAAGAACGAGAGCAGCTGTGTGGGGATCCGGACACCGCTCCCCCCTTTCCCCCCTTTCCCCCACTTTCACCCCCCCCTCCCCTCCCCCCACCTCGCCGAGCCCCTGTCCTGCTGCATGTCTCAGCACCTCTGGGACGGGCCTGTGTGCCAGGCTTGTGGGATCCAGGGTCCAACACGGGTCCAGGAGACTGGATCTCAACAGCTGCAGCATGCTCCCTGGGCCCAGCACAGCCTTTGACTGGACACACACACACATACACACTCAGTCACACATTTAACGCATTGTGTTTAGTCATGCAAATACTTTTACACCCCCCCCACCCTGTCTTGTTATATACACTCACACACATTCATATAAGTACACATTCACACAACATAAGTTGCGTTATTGATTTGTTTATTGGCAGCTAGGAGTTTGTTTAGTTCCCCTCGACCTTCGTGAAGCTCATCTTCAGAAGCCCGGATCCAGCTGTGCCCCCCTGCTGGCTCTGTAGTGGCACAACTGCATGGCTGTCGTCTCATCCACACACTCATCCATCTGCCTCTTCCATGGCCCTCCTTTTCAACCCCCCACTCATCCATCCACCTCCTACATGCGTCTCATCTCAGCCCCGCTCTCAGGCCAGACAGACAGGCTCCCGGTTAGAAGTCTCTAATAGGTGCCCCACTCACTCTCTCTCTCTCTCTCTCTCTCTCTCTCTCTCTCTCTCTCTCTCTCTCTCTCTCTCTCTCTCTCTCTCTCTCCCCCCCCCCCTCATATACACACACACAACGCGGTCTGGTCACCCCTAAGATTACCTGTCGCCTCCGCCCCCCCCCCCCCCCTCTTACCCTCAGACCCCCCACCTCACCACCGGCAGGCTGAATAGGTGATTGGAGCCCGCAGATGGACTGGCTGGAGGACTTAGGAGAGCTGGTGAAATTGAAATTCCAGCTTGAAGGCCAGGGTATAGGCTCAGCCCAGTGCAGTATTCTCCTCTTCGCATTGCCCCCCACACTGGGCACAAAGGAGCCCCAGAAAGAAATCTTTCCTGAATCCATAATAGTTTGGTACAACAACAGTGCCGAGAAGAAAGAAAAATCTATTAAGCACGCTCTCTCACCAACAAGGCCTTCAGCTCAAGTACCCGAGTCCTAGCACAAGGGGACTTGACCTCAGAGGCTGTCGTACAGCTGTCTGGCTCTGTGCACTAAATTAAATTGCTTGCTTTGAATGGGCATCCGAGGTTCGCCGGCTCCAACTCGTTACATCCCTCTATTGATCTTCATCCATCCAGCGGTTTTCCCTCTCTTTCTTTTCTCCCTCCCTTTTTTGGGTGAAAACCTGGCGTTGCCCAGAGGAAAGGATCCTGGGCGCGGTATAGGGTCCTAACCAACACGGTATCGGACGCCGTCGTACCCGCCACTTCCACGTTGCGTGGTCTTGGGGTTGCGTTTGAATTGTTCCTCCAACGTCTGATTGGTCTGTGGGCGTGTTCACGGCAGAACACTGTCGAATCTCTGGTCTTCTAATGGACAGGGGTACTTCCATATAGGCTTCTATTGTTTTTCCTCTTTGTTTTCTCAGCTACAATAATAATAGATACAAATATTGGGCATTCTTGCCTTATCGGGAAAGACAGTGAAGAAAGACAGGAAATGGAAGGGAGAGAGAGTGTGAGGGGAGGAGAGGTTCTGGGCCGGATCGAACCCAGGCCCCTGCGGTAAGGGGAGCCACCTCACAGCTGTTTCTTCCTGTGTTTTTTTTGACACAGGACATCTTTGAAATGACGATGGCCGGACAGATCGAGGGTGGTCTTAGCCTCCCTCACATCCGGACCAGGCAGTACAGTCTGTCTTGTCTTTCATCCTCCCCCCCTGTCTCCGACCAGTCACAGCCCCCCCGCACAGTCTGTGTGTGATAGGCAGTCGCGGGAGCCTGTGGCGCAGGTTAGCTCGTAGCTGGCCCGTGCTAGAGGCTGTGCGTGTGCTGTGTGTGCTGGGCCGGGCTGTGGCGTGTCAGTGGGCTGGCGGTCAGCGGGCTGGCCTGCTACCCCGGTGGGGGCCTGGGTGGGCCTAATCAAGGGTGACTTGCTGTCTTACCCACCACTGAACATTAATGTAGGACACTGTGGTCAGGACTAGCTCGGAAAGTTGTGTGTGTTTAACGTGGCAGTGGGCTCCTCTGGCCTCAGATGGCGAGGAAGCAGGCTTTTCATGCCCCGCGGGCACAACAAATTAACAGATTAATCAGACATTTGGTGTTGCCTGGCCTTCCTCTTGACTGGCTACTCTTTGCTGCATGACAGGACCCTCCTCTCTCTCTTCTTCTCTTTTCCTGCCTTTTCCCCTTCTCCCTTTGAACTCTGGGAATAGTTTAAAAAAGGGATGCTGTCAATAGATATAATATTGTTGCAGCAGCGTTTAAAGGGCCAGTAGTCAGCTGGTAATGAACCTTGCAGTAATGCTGATAGTGGCTTTCACATTCATACCAGATTAAACTTGGTGTGCCTGCTGCTGCCGTCATGTAACCCGGGCAAATATTTTACAAATAAAGAAGTCCTGTGCTCTCTTTCACTTGTGTGAAAATGAGCAGGGATAAAGGCGGAGGGGGGGTGGGGGGTGTACCAAGGTGGGGGTACTGTTAGGGTTGGCGGGGGGCAGGGGGGGAGCATGGTTAGTCTGCCCCGGGGACAGGCGACAGTGTCACTGCTGCCCATACTCGGTGGCTGGGCAAGGAGGGCCAGGTGGTGTAGCCGAGCGCCGCACATTCAAGCGTGGACGCGGAGCATGCTGACATTTGCCTTCCCCGACTGCTGCGGGGAGAGGAAAAATCTGCTTTTCCATATGCTACTGCTCTCTACCCCCCCACACCAACCCCCTCTACATTCACCCCCCCCCTCCCCAGTCCCAGCCAGATGGCGGACTGAGCATTGTTTACCTTGGTTGGGAGTCCCACTTAGAGGCTCCATAGGCATGCCCATTGCTCCACTCTGCCAAGGAACAGGTCGCTCTCTCTCAGCTGGCCACCTAGGGACAGTCACATGGTGTACAGAACGCCTTGTATGTGTCTTTGTGTGTGTTGTGTTTTGTGTTGGCGGGTTGTGTATAGGGTGTTGTGTGAGTGTGTGTGTGTCATGAGCATTGCCATATGGCTCTCTCCCTGATGGCTGAGCAGATACAGACAGACTTCCAGATGTTTCTGAGGGGGAGAGACAGATGCTGTTGGCACCACTGGGTGGACTGACACTATAGAACACACATGTACACGCCATCTCTCTCCCACACAGTGTCTCTCTCTCCACTACACACACACACACACACAGTGTGTAAAACCTCCCACCGTGAGATGATTGACACCCAAGTCTGATCCATAATGGATGATGGTCTGGTGTCTGCTTCAGAAGTGTAGCCACTAGCCAGTGGAGGTTCATGTCGTTTACCATGTTGAGGTACTGCCCTACGAAGAATAGATACATATCAAGAAAAATAATGATTCACCTCCTTTCAGACAATGAACCCTTTTCAACCGCCTGATTAAAAAATGGGTGAACTCAAATTTTATCATTTATTGTAACTGAATTCAATTGGGGTGTTGTATGGGGGAGGGGGGGGGGAAATCAATGTCAATTTATGATAAATAATATGGCAACATACAATAAAAGGATAAGGAATGAGCTCTTACTGTTCCATCTGTTTCATTTCATTGGCGGATATTACCCTGTTGTAGATGAGACTGAATCCCTCAACTTGACTGCCTGTTTAAAAAAACGACTAGGGACAATGGCAGACTTGAAGGACAGGCCACTGTCTGCTCACCCAGGTCTAGGAACCCAATTCACTCCATACTTTTCAGTTCTCATAAAAGGTATTGACATATCTGTGCTTGGCCAGTAATTCAATTCGATTTTCAAAAGGTTTTTCTATCACATACCAATTAAGTCTTAGGTTAGCGACTCACAAACAACACAAAACATACAAATGTGAGAGACTCACATAAAAATGACACTGAAACACAAACAATTCTTACATAAATACAGTAAAAGCAGTTGAGCAAAGCTGATTGTAAAAGTAATGCCAGTCTTTTTGGCCTCGTTTCAAATGGATTCTGTTGTGGGAATGAATGAACTAGAAGGTTTTTGTAAGCTGTCTTTTTGGCCGGAGGGGAACAGCTGAAAGGAGAGGTGTGAAGGGAGTCTAACTGTCTGCTTTCCTATTTACTGATGTGACTGTAAAGATCTGAGAGTTGGGATTGAGTGGTGCCGGGGGATTTTGGTTGCGTGCTTGATTATCCTTGTTGAGTTCCTTCTTGCTTTTCTCTGGGAGGAAGCTGTACCAGGTCCAGGACACCGTGTTGAATGTGAGGACGGATTCGATGAGGGACTGTGGTATACTGCTGTGAACACGTCCTGTGGGACATTCAGACGGGACACACGTCCGGACGTTTCTCTCGGGAGAAACACGTCTTTGTTGTGTGTACAGAACGGGCCTCTCTCGAAAGATCTCCACCTTTTCTCCCGCCTGCCTTCCCGAGCGGTCCTGGAACCCGAGGACCGTGCTGTCCACATACTGCTGCCGAAAGACAGTAGGGAGGGCTCGTTCGGCAAGCGGCCCACCAAGGCCACGTCAACAGCAAACTCCAAAAGTGACAGGCCCATCGCTGTGGCTATTGTGAAAGTGACTGTGTCAGATTTTTGCCTTTTATATTCGAGGCTGTGAGACTCGGGCGTCGCTGGTGAAAAGCGATGTTGTGCGGCGAGCGAAGGATGCTTGCAGTGAAGAGGAGAAGCGACCTTGAGAGGACATTTCACAAGAAACCAAGGATTTCAAGGAAAACAACTAGCATGTTATCAAATATGTCACATGTGACGGAAGGCGTGAAAGAACGCCTTGGCTGTTTTTGTATTTTTTTTTTTTAATTCCTTTCGCATTCCACCTCTTAGAATTTCTGTCTTTCACCCCATCTGTAGTGTGAGTTTGTGTGTGCGAGCGTGCACATGTGTCTGTGTGTGTGTGCGCGCATACACGTGTGTGTGTGGACAATGCAAGTGGAGTGTGTGTGCCTGGTCTTGTGGCGTCCAGGGCTTGATGATGATGCTCGTCCGTATGAAGCCCTTCGAGGTCAACCAGGTATAGAAAGACGGGCGAGCGAGCGAGCTGGAGGCCAGGTGACAACTCGCTCAATAGCTGAATACCAGGGAGCAGACAGATGCTGTATGGAGTGGAGAGAAGAGAGGAGGAGGAGGAGAGGCCAAGGGTTCTGAAGTCATAATTATGATTTCCTGAATGCTGGGTTGACAACCAGTGGGAGGACGGAAGCTTATTGGCTGAGGGGCCAGGCGGAACCGGGCCAGAGTATGATCGGGGCTCTCTGACTGGTTTAGGGTGAAGTGTTTCAGACTGCGAGGTCTCGTCTCTCATGGTGTTCTCCAGATGGATGTGTGACCGCAGGGCGGTGGCACAAGGCCTACAGTTAGGTCCATAAATATTTGGACATTGACACAATTTTCATCATTTTGGCTCTGTATACCACCACAATGGATTTGAAATGAAACAATCAAGATGTGCTTTAAGTGCAGACTTTCAGCTTTAATTTCAGGGTATTTACATCCAAATCAGGTGAACGGTGTAGGAATTACAACACATTTTATATGTGCTCCCCCCCCCTTTTTAAGGGACCAAAAATAATTGGACAAACTAACAATCATAAATCTAATTGTCACTTTTAATACTTGGTTGCAAATCCTTTGCAGTCAATGACAGCCTGAAGTCTGGAACCCATAGACATCACCAAACGCTGGGTTTCGTCCCTGGTGATGCTCTGCCAGGCCTCTACTGCAACTGTCTTCAGTTCCTGCTTGTTCTTGGGGCATTTTCCCTTCAGTTTTGTCTTTAGCAAGTGAAATGCATGCTCAATTGGATTTAGGTCAGGTGATTGACTTGGCCATTGCAGAACATTCCACTTCTTTGCCTTAAAAAAACTCTTTGGTTGCTTTCGCAGTATGCTTCGGGTCATTGTCCATCTGCACTGTGAAGCGCCGTCCTATGAGTTCTGAAGCATTTGGCTGAATCTGAGATAATATTGCCAGAAACACTTCAGAATTCATCCTACTGCTTTTGTCAGCAGTCACATCATCGATAAATACAAGGGAACCAGTTCCATTGGCAGCCATACATGCCCACGCCATAACACTACCTCCACCATGCTTCACTGATGAGGTGGTATGCTTTGGATCATGAGCAGTTCCTTCCCTTCTCCATACTCTTCTCTTCCCATCATTCAGGTACAAGTTGATCTTGGTCTCATCTGTCCATAGGATGTTGTTCCAGAACTGTACAGGGTCTTTTAGATGTTTTTTGGCAAACTCTAATCTGGTCTTCCTTTTTTTGAGACTCACCAATGGTTTACATCTTGTGGTGAACCCTCTGTATTTACTCTGGTGAAGTCTTCTCTTAATTTTTGACTTTGACACAGATACGCCTACCTCCTGGAGAGTGTTCTTGATCTGGCCAACTGTTGTGAAGGGGTTTTTCTTCACCAGGGAAAGAATTCTTCTGTCATCCACCACAGTTGTTTTCCGTGGTCTTCCGGGTCTTTTGGTGTTGCTGAGCTCACCAGTGCGTTCTTTCTTTTTAAGAATGTACCAAACAGTTGATTGAGCCACACCTAATGTTTTTGCTATCTCTCTGATAGGTTTGTTTTTATTTTTCAGCCTAACAATGGCTTGCTTCACTGATGGTGACAGCTCTTTGGACTTCATATTGAGAGTTGACAGCAACAGATTCCAAACACAAATACCATACTTGAAATGAACTCTAGACCTTTTATCTGCTCCTTGTCAATGAAATAACGAACTCCCATGAGGGAATAACATACACCTGGCCATGGAACAGCTGAGCAGCCAATTGTCCAATTACTTTTGGTCCCTTAAAAAGGGGAGGGCCACATATAAAATGTATTGTGGTGGTATACAGAGCCAAAATGATGAAAATTGTGTCCGCACCCTGTACCTGGGGACCCTGGGACGGGGGAAGTGTGCTGGAGGACCCTCCAGGATCCCCCTGCTCTGCTCATCTCACCAGGAGCAGACCTCGCGTCTGAGAGGGGTCAGGGATGTCAGGCACAGAGCGCATCCTGACACACGGAACACCAGGCCTGTTTAGCACCGCTTGACATCCCTACCCAGCACAACCAAATCGATTAGTCCACGTTCCAAAAGCAAGAAAAAAGGATTTGAAAGACCTTGAGTTTGTATCAAATACTCCTGAAGTAGTATTATGGTATTTGGCCCAGGTTCCGCTCCCCCTCCCCTCCCCTGTGTTGAGAAGACCAAGCTGTATCACACTCTGAGGGGGGGGGGGGGGGGGGAGGCAGCTTGCTGTCTAGTGGTGCGTGAAAGATAGGCTAAATTGTGTGTGTTGGTGTGTGTGTGTGTGTGGAGAAGTGTGTGTGTGTGTGGGGGGTGGGGGGGGGGTGTCTCCACAGCCTAGGGTCCTCTCACTTGTTTTGCTCGTTAGTGCCTAATGTGTTGGAACACCCCCACCCCCACGCCCTAATGGCAGCGATGACAGTTGAATTAGCACCGATGGCCTGGCAGAACAGTTAATTGTTGATTGCTTGTCCCGGGCCCTGTTGGCATGTACTAGCTTGTAGTCTGTGTTTGATTGAATTAAGATGCTCCTGACTTGTTTGCTCTCATTGGCCTAGTTTCCTCCTGTGTTGCCACACAGCATGTGATGTGAGAGGAGGGGAAGGGATGTGAGGAAGGGGAAGGGAGCCGGTAGGGGCTGAGTAGAGAGGAGAGGGTCGGGGAGGACAGAAGAGGAGAGGGGGGAATAAGGAGAGGAGGAACAGCTGTGTCTAGAACTGCCCTCCCTCCCTAACCAGTGGAACCGTGTCCAGCTGTCATCTGTTCTCCCATATGACCCGCTTCTACTTCCAGCTGTTGCCACAACCCCAGCCTCCCCGCTACTAAACCCCAGCCTCTAAACCCTAGCCTATCACCTTTAACCCTTGTGTTATCTTCGGGTCATTCTGACCCATCAGTCATTGTGACCCACCGTCGTATTGCGACAAATTTACCTCATACAAAAACAAAGTGAAGCATTTTCTTTTAACTGTCGGGCTGTCTCAGACCCCCCACATTGGAATGGTTAAAAGAAAATTATTTTTATTTGTTTTTGTATTGGGTAAAATTGGGTAAACACAACGATGGTTCGTTATGAACCTTTGGGTCATGTGACCCGAAGGCAGCACGAGGGTTAAACCCCAGCCTTACAGCCTCTAAACCCTAGCCTCTAAACCCCAGCCTCTAAACCCAGCCTCCGAGCCTCCAAACCCTAGCCTCTAAACTCCAGCCTCCCACCTCTAAACCAAAGCCTCTAAACCCCAGCCTCTAAACCCCAGCCTCCCAGCCTCTAAACCCAGCCTCCGAGCCTCCAAACCCTAGCCTCTAAACCCCAGCCTACCGCCTCTAAACCCCAGCCTACCCAGTCTCTAAAACCTAGCCTCCCAGCCTCTAACCCCTTCCTCTCCTCTAAACCTCTGGCCCTACTCTCCGACCTCTCCCTGCAAACTTGAAACCTCTGTGCAGCATTCCCTCCTCCCTCCGTAGCTCTCCTCCTCACTGCGTGCCTCTACACCCCCCCCCCCCCCCCCCCCCCCCCGCAGGGCCCAGCTCCAGGCTGATCAAGCTGAGGGAGGAGCCTCTGGACCTGGCCGACCCGCCCAGGGGGAGGAGTCCCGTGAACAGCACTCTGGTCCCCGTCAAGGGCATCAATAACCTGGGGAACACCTGCTTCTTCAACGCCGTCATGCAGGTAGGGCTCCTACCGGATGGGTCTCTGGGTCTCTGGGTCGGGAGAACGGCGGTGGCGAGGACGGTCGAACAAGCTGATCGCGTTTTCCGCCATTTGGTTCATAATCCCCTTCGGCTGCTCTTTGATTGAAATGGGAGCGGCGGGCGTCCGTAGCGCTCCTCTCTCGCGCCATTCCAGTGCCTCTTCATGTTGTCGCCTCCTGCGATCGCAATCTCGCCGGTGACAAACAGGGCGGTCGCGAGAGGGCGGGCGGCCCTTGTGAAGCGCCGGCTCCATTGTGTCCTTTCCATAGCAACTGTCTTCACGGCCTGGATGTGACTGAGGGGACGCGCGGTGAAAGAGAGGCGCGTGGGGCCGCCTGCGGTAGCACACGCGGGGGGGACAATAGCCTCTCCTCCACGGCCCTGCCACGCTCAAGCCCGGCGGAGCTGGAAAGGCTGCGTCAGGGTAATGACCCACCCACAAGTGGGTTTCAGAACTCATTTACATTTAGTCATTTAGCAGACGCTCTTATCCAGAGCGACTTACAGTAAGTACAGGGACATTCCCCCGAGGCAAGTAGGGTGAAGTGCCTTGCCCAAGGACACAACGTCATTTGGCACAGCCGGGAATCGAACTGGCAACCTTCAGATTACTAGCCCGATTTCTTAACCGCTCAGCCACCTGACTCCTGACTCATCAACTAGCTCTGATTGCCCTCGCCCAGCGTCGTCGGGTGTGCCAGTTGTTTGGGGTCTTGCACATTTGATCTCCCCGTGTGGAGGCCAGGTTTGTGTTAGACACCACTGTGTTGTGGTTATAGATGTATCGTTATTAAAGCTCGGTGGGGATGTTATCACGGCTTTGGAGGAACAGGATTCAGTGTTTCCACTAGGATTTGTTTGAGCAGTGGGGGCAAGTCTGTCCAATCGACAACAACAACCCCCCAAGGTAGGCCACTCTAAAGCACGTGTACACTGTCTGCTTAATTTGATCTTGACATATAGGCTAAGCATTCTGGAGGAAATAATAACAATAAACCCACTATTAATGACATTATCTTAATGCAGTGTAACTACTTCAGCATAATAATGCACCTAAAATACAAACGTGAGCAAGGGCGTTCAGCAAGCGCTATCGAATCAACAGCCACGTGCAATTTAGCTAGCAGGGGAAGTCAGGTGGCTGAGCGGTTAGAGAATCGGGCTAGTAATCTCAAGGTTGCCAGTTCGATTCCCAGCCGTGTCAATTGACGTTGTGTCCTTGGGCAAGGCACTTCCCCCCCCCCCCCCCCATTGCCCCAATGTCCCTGTACTTACTGTAAGTCGCTCTGGATAAGAGCGTCTGCTAAATGACTACATGTAATGTAATGTAAATGTAGGGGGAAGGATACAAACAACGAAAATCACCAGTTAACTTAATTTAAATTTGCAAGAACTATAGACTAATACAGTAACAGGCTTAAATGAACTGACAACATAAGTTATACGACTTGAAGTTCCCAAGGACGCTCAGTGGGACGCGTGCCCGCTCGCGGTGTGAAGCGCGCGTCCGTGCTATTCCCCAACATGCACTCTAACAATCACTGCTGATAGACGGCCTTTTGCCCTATTTCTGATACTGCGGCGGCAGAAATCTTGCCGTGGCGGGCCGCCACGCCAAAATCAACATAGAAGAAACACTGGGGATTACTGCTCTCTAGTGTTGTTATAATCCGTGTAGTCTACCCTGCCGGTGGGTGTTAACGCCGTTCTGAGACACCCTAGAGACAGGGGTGTGTGTTGACCTCCTCTGTGCGGACCTCTGTGTTGAACTCCTCTGTGCTGACCTTGCCCCCTCCCTCCCCCCACACCTCCCAGAACCTGTCCCAGACCCACCTGCTCAACGACCTCATACAGGACGTAAAGGAGAAGGGTCACAAGCTGAAGATCCCTCCTCCGCCAGACACCAACCTGGTACTGTCCGCTCTCTCACACACACACACACACGTGTTAACCTTGTAGATGTGATGCGTACATGTGACTGTTTCCATCCTGGCTGTGATGCTGTGCCGTGTGTCCAGCAGGGCCCGCTGACGGTGACCCTGGCCAGCCCCGAGCCGCTGACCTCGGCCATGTTCCTGTTCCTCCACAGCATGAGGGAGGGGGGAAAGGGCCCCGTCAACCCCAAGATCCTCTTCAACCAGCTGTGCCACAAGTGAGAGCCTCACCACCCTCACCCCCTAACCCCACCACCCTGGCCCCCTAACCCCACCACCCTGGCCCCCTAACCCCAACACCCTCACCCCCTAACCCCACCACCCTCACCCCCTAACCCCACCACCCTGGCCCCCTAACCCCACCACCCTGGCCCCCTAACCCCACCACCCTCACCCCCTAACCCCACCACCCTCACCCCCTAACCCCACCACCCTGGCCCCCTAACCCCACCACCCTCACCCCCTAACCCCACCACCCTCACCCCCTAACCCCACCACCCTGCTGGTGCTGGTGGTGTTTCTGTTTGGCTGGTAGGTGGCATGTAACTCTGTATAACTCAAGACGGCTATCTCCTCGCTGTCTCGCGGTGAATGCCTGAGATTTGAGCACCTTTCAAAATAAAAGCGCGCCGTCAGAAGTTCGGTAACTTATACAAATAAAAGTTCGATTTTTGGACAGAGCCGAAGCACGCGTCCGCGAACCTCTCCACACCAGCTTGCGACCCACTTTTGGGTCACGACCCACCAGTTGAGAAAAGGCCGCCCTAACCACACCAACCTCATCCCCTTACAGATGAATATGGATGAATGAATCTTCTCTGCTGTGCTCCACCCCACCTGGTCCAGGCCTGTGTCTGTTTCTGCTCCCCCCCCCCCACACACGCACCCACACCAACCCCCTTCATGTTGCAGCCCCACCTGTGTGTGTCTGGCCCCAGCAAACCTACTGCCTGGCCCGGGCCTCTGGTGGTGGACTGTCAGAGCTGCGAGGATGCTCGGCTGGTCGCTCGTGTGTGTGTGTGTGTGAACCCCGTGCTGAATGGTTGGTTGGTTCTTGTGTTTGAACAGGGTGAACTGCAGGTTGGGCACAGGCTGGGGGACAGGCCTATGTTTGTGTGTGTGTAGAGTAAGTCTTTAATGTGTGTGTGTGTGTGTGTGTGGTGCAGAATGGTTGGGTGGCTCGTCGAGTGCCAGCCTTTCAGCCGGCTGGGTACCCCTCTGGTGCGGCTTTGATGTGTTCCCAGGTATCCAACCTTCAATTAACAGGCTTGTGGATGTGAGATTGTGTGTGTATTATTGTGTGTGTGTGTGTGTGTGTATGTGTGTGTCATCTCACCTGGTGCCACATCAGCCTGCAGCACACAGTGTACTCAATGGTGCATTCATACAAGCACACATGCCCCCCCCCCCCCCCCGCACACACACACAGGCGCGCGCTCGCACACGCGCTCACACATGTGCGCACACTAGCAGGCCTCTTTTCATGTCCTCGCTCATGCTTCCAGTGCAGTCACACATTCACAGGCCTTTATCTGAACCCACGCACGGCACACGCACACGTACGCTTCGGTGTGTGGCAGTGTACCCTCCTCACACATTCACTCACCCACCACCCACTCCCAGAATGCCCTGCTCCTCCTCACGTTGCTGCTACTGTGAAGGCTACCTCTCTGCTACAGATCCTATATCTTCTCCTGTGTGTGTTTGTGTGTGTGTGTCTTTTTTTTTTGTGTGTGTGTGTTTCCGGGCAGCTCAACAAGTCAACTTGGCTCCAACCATTATTGAAGCAAGAGCCTTGCCACTGTTTATTTGCTTTTGGAGACGGAATCTGTTTTGTGTGTGTGTGTGTGTGTGTGCGTGTTCAACCCATGACCAGCTGGGCTCCTGCTGCCCGGCTCCCTGTTAGCCGGGCCTGGCCTGGCCGGCCCGGGCTGCCAGCTGGACGGGTTGGTCTGGGACCAGCGCCAGGGCCTGTGGTCCGGAGGGTCAGCACCACACTCTGGACCTGGTGCCAGCGAGGCACCCAGCTTGTGCTCAGAGCCCAGTACTCTCCCAGTGATGTGTGTGTCTGCGTGGAGGTGGGGTGGCTAGATTTGGGCCTGTATGAGTAGTGTTATTATCATTCTTTTTTTTGGTTTCAACCCACACAGGCTTTGACCCTGTGTGGGTTGAACCGCATTTACACACACACACACACACACACACACACAAAACACAAGTAGTAGTTTTAAGTGCAGTTTTGCCTGTCTCTCTGCTCACCTGTCTGCATTAACCTCCCTGCTCAGCCCTACAGAGAGGCAGCAAAGCTTCCGGTCACATACACAGAGAGACAGGCTCAAATGTAGGCAGGGAAAGTATGTGTGTGCGTGTGTGTTTATGTGTGTGCGAATGTGTGTGTGTGTGTGGGGGGGGGGGGCTTGTGTGTGGTACTAACTCATCCGCTGTTAATAGTGAGAGAGGGGCAGCTGTGTGTGTGCGGCGGGGGCCAGATTGGGGCGAGCGCTGCAGGGCCCTTCTGCCTCTCTTCCACTGGGATGAGCTTCCAGGACACACACTCCACTCTGGTCCCCGCCCGCGCCTCTCCTTCTCCTCTTCTTTCTGCCCTGCTCCCTGCGCCTCTCCTCCCTTCTCTCCTTCTTACACACCAGCTTCGTTGCTGCCACCAGGATCAAGTTTGAATTCCTGGAGTAAAAAGCTAAATTCCATTGTCGTAAAGGAGACATTGCTTCCGATTGCATGTAACGCAAATCAAGGACATATGTGCCCCCTCTCCCCCCTCCTCGTTCCAGCATGGTGCAGAGACAAGAGGGCAGAGGGACTGAGACATGGGGCGGGGGGAAGGGGGAGGGGGGTGGGGGCAGTCTGGGGCCTCCAGACCTCGAGCCCTCCAGCTTCCTGGTGCTAACCTGGGTTAGGGGGCAGGTGGCCTGCTGTCCCCAGCTCTGCTCTCCCATCCGAGACAGCACACTTTACCCAACGCCAGCCCCCCCACGGCAGACCTGCTCCGTGGTGTCAGCCTATCACAGCAGACCACGTCCATGCAGTCGCGCTTGACGTCGCCTGCCGGCAGGCTGAACGTGGCCCTAATCTGGCTCGAGTCCGCCCCGACCTCTGACCCCTGCCGTCGCTCGGGCCGACCTTGTGACCACTTTCAGCCTCTCGACCTGTTTTGTGAGTTGTGTGGCTGTGGCTGGCCAACAGGTTGGCATGCCTGTGGCCCGGCTGGCCGTCTGGCCCCCGAATCTGGCCCCGCAGCTGTGCTGCCCGGACAGGGGCGAGCTCAAGGAGAAGCCCAGGATCGGACGTGGGGATCGTCTTTAGCGCGACCAGTAAAAGCTCTCTCATCCACGGCCAGTTTTCCAACCTGGATTCAGGCCTTTGGTAATATTTTGTTTGGATTCTTGTCATTCGCTTTACTACCGTGTCTTCCAGCTCTCATCTACAGCTGGAACAAAACGCAGCTGCCAGGCTCATCATCGCGAGTACGAGCCAGTCATTCCTATTGGGATTGATTTTCTACTGGCGTCCTGTTAAGTACAGCATCGACTTTACAATGGTACTGTGTGTCTACAAAGCACTAAACCATTCAGCGCCTTAATATCTGTCAGACGTCGATTCCATCAAGAGATCTTCAGATTGTGGTTTACTCTCTCTGATTAGATCCAAACCACAACACAAACTGCTGAATGCGCATTTGTCGTCGCTTGGTCGAAACTGGAATAGTTGACATCACCTATCAGAGTAATCATAAGGTATCTACCCTATCATAAGATAGTTTATCTTCTGTGCTCTATAAATACATATTGATTGATTGATTGTGACACCTAGGTTAAAACACAGGATAGCTGTGTCTCAATACCCATACTATTATAATATATTGTATGCCCAAAACATATTTAGTGTGTCCCAATACATAGTATGTCAAATGCAGTATGCGAAAAAAAAACAAAAAAAACAATGTCCTACTGCATCCAGAGGCATTGGCAGTATGCAAACCTATTCTGACCCATATCCCAAAACGCACCTGTCTTCTAGGCATGTTTTTTTCACAAAGTAGTATGTCCCAGTTGTACGCATACTGCATGTAACAGTATACTTGGTACAAAATCCCATTTTGAACGTGACACAATAGAACTAATAGTAGACTAGGTGACCAACTGGTATCAGTATTGTACGGCCTGACACATCAAACTACAGCTAATATTATTTTATTAGTGTCATTCTTTATAACCAAAGATGCTTTGCCTTGAATCGGGCCGAACATATTAATACCGAAGTGAGACATTATGTCAGTGTGTCGTGTGCCTCAGCGCTCGAGAGTGTGTTAGCGTGCTTGTCGCGCGCGGGGGGTGTGTGTGTGGGGGGGGGGTGGCGGGCGGTTGAGTGTGTGTGTGGGGGGGGCGGGCGGTTGCGTGTGTGTGACCCGAGCTGGTTTAATGAAACCGGCAGAGTGAAACAATGTGTGTCTGCGAGCACCAGAGAACGAGGCAGCGCCTCTCCGGCTGCACCCAGGGAAAGTCCTTGAGGAAGAACAATGCCTATTCTCTTTCCCCATTCAAGTCCCTCTATGCAGTTGATTGCTTTGTGGATGTGGCTGATTGCTTTCTGTCTGGCGAGGAGGCGGGTGTTCGCGAGGCGGCAGGCCCGCGTGTGTTTGTCCTGGTTTCCCTGCGGTGCCAAACGAGCATGTTGGCAGCGCGTGTGTGTGTGTGTTTGTAAACGTGGGTTTAAACAAATTCCATTTCGATTTCAGTGTTATCCGTGGGTTGGGTTCTATGTAAAAGCTTTGTTCCCTTATTATCCCTCTATTTCTCTCCCTCTCTCTCCTTCTTTTTCAATCTTTCTTTCTCGCTCTCCCCCTCCATCTTTCCAGGGCTCCTCGGTTCAAGGGTTACCAGCAGCAGGACAGTCAGGAGCTTCTGCACTACCTGCTGGAGTCTATCAGAGTAGAGGAGACAAAGGTGAGGGCACACTTTCTCACACACACTCTCATATACAGTACACACTCATATAGACACAGTCATATGCACGCACACTATCATTTTTCTACTCTTGCCAAAACTAAAACATTTCATTATTTGAAACATTTATGGTACACTAATTCATAAAAAAATGTGTATTCATTGGACTAAAGGAAACATTTTACTTCTCCTTGTAACTGGTCTTTGGTTGACCAAGCAATAATAATGATTTGCTTGCCTTACAACCAACCTGTTGGTTTTCCCAATTGGCGAGCTAGCTAACGCTAGTGTTTAACTGGTTTACACTGGGAGTGATAAGTATTGGATGGTACTAGCTGGATAGCTGTGTATCATTGGGAACTGTATCGAATAGTAGCGTACTGCAGCTCAACTTGGGATGAAGCCAAGAGGCCTGTATTGATCTGTTTTGTCATCTAGTTGTACAGTGTGGTATTACTGTCAAACCAACGTTTAGCTCCCCTGATAAACTGACACACACAAACGCTCTCTCTCTCCCCCTCTCTCTTCTGCTCTCACTGTCATTCTATGTCTTTCCCTCAGTCTCCCTCTCCCTTACCCAGTAACTAAGGGTAGCTACCTAGTGTTCCCGACAACAGATAGTCAAAGGCACACGTCCATGTTGTGTGTGTATGTGTGTGCGTGCACGGTCTGGTCTCTGCCTGGCTAGCCATTGTGTCCTAACCTTATGGTGCCATGTTTCTGGCAAGTGCAGAGTCCTACCCCCTTGTGAAGCAATTATGACCCCCACAGAGACTGGCTCCAGGTCCCCCCCCCCCGGGCACACCCCAGCCCACCAGTGTCTCAGAGGGCCCCTGAAGGAGCAGGAGGAGCGGGTGTGGAGCGGTCAGCCCCCAGGCCCAGGGGCCCCCAGGCTGGCCCTCCTCTGGTCCTTGCTCCTGACTTGTGAACGGTGACAGTTGTGCTACTTGGGGGCCTTGCAAGTGGCAGGGCCCGGCACCATTGTGTGGTCTTGGGAAACCCACAGCTGCTGAATGAGTTGCAGGACTGGGCCATTATGCCACAGGGTCACCCCCTCCCTTTCCATCCCTCAGCCCCCCTGCCCCTCCATGCCCCCCCCCCCCCCCCCCTCCATGCCCCCCCCCCCCTCCCCAGCCCTTCCAATCAGGAAGAGTAGGAGGGGGGCAGCACCAGCTCTATTCATCACACTCAGACACACTCATGTATACATTTATCTCATTTACACCCACACATATATACACACACACACACACACAGTATACACACAATTTCAACATTTCTGACGGTTCCTGAATCACTTAAAACTCTTTGAGTGTAACCATAGTAACCAATGACAAGTCGCAGCATACAGAAGCTGGTTCTCAGACATTAAACACTTTGTCGTCGTTGCTGACCATTATTCGGCAACCAGAAGGCCAACACTTAACTATGTTCAGTTCCAACAACAAACACACCATCTCTCTCTCTCTGTCTGTCTGTCTCTCACTCAATGCCTATTCCAGCGAACTGGAGGGTCTTAAGTGCTTGTGTTGATTAGTCATTAGGATCACATATGTAAATATGCTAATGAGCCCACAGTCAATTATCACCAGTTAGCTGAGACGTTTGGTCCTCCATTCTCAGACCCAAGCCTCTCTCCTCCTTGACCCCCCCCCCCCCCCCCCCCCCCTCTCGTCCTGCGTGGGACAGAGCAGTCTGTTGTTTTGGGAAGGAAGGGTAAGGGGTTGGGGGAAGATCTCTGCTGGTAACTAATTAGTGGGTAAATCTAATTCTGTGGAGGGGTGCTGGGCCGGGCCAGGCTGGGATTAACGAGGCTTCTGACCTAGATAGGCCGTCCAGTGCGTGGGTTCTGGCGGTGGGTCTGGGGGAGGGGGTGTGACTGGTTAGGTCCACAGACAGCCACGGCCAATTATCTATTGATTGGTGCTTTACTGTGGCTGTGTGTCTTCACAGCTCTTGCACCAACACACTCACTGACCATGTCATCTCACATAACAGAGCAGGCAGACGACGAGCACACACACACACACACACACACACACACACACACACACACTGCCTCTCACTCAGGGAAATGAACACTCACACCCCCATGTGCCCATTCAGAGTTCTGGTTCCCCTATAGAAGGATCAGCTCACACAAACACATAAAAACACAAACAACTTTAGATGGGTTAAAGGCATTGAAAGAAACAGACGGCATCATCGAATCATTTGATGACTTTTAAGTAAGCAATATTTGACCCACTAGATCAAATACAATACAATAAAATGTTGTTTGAATTATATTTTCTACTCAATGTCACAAATGGCTTTACAGCCGCCCACAGACATCACTGCCGTGTAGCCAACCTCAGAGAAGCCAAGCCAGCATTTGAATGATTTAACATGCCGTTTAAGTTCTCTTTGTGTGTGGGTGTGTGTGTGTGTGTGTGTGTGTGGACCGCAGAGGATCAAAGCCAGCATTCTGAAGGCCTTCAACAACCCCACAGAGAAGACAGCAGATGAGGAGACCAAGCGCCAAGTCAAAGGTTTCCAAACACACACACACACCATGGTTGGGCTCGATTCTTCAACATTTTGAATATGAAATTCATTTTGAAATGTGACATTTTAAAAACGATTCGCAAAAGATATCTGTGCAACTGTACAAAAGCGGTTGAATTAATGGGGAAAAAATGAGCTTTTCGAATTGTTATTCCAGTTTGTGATTCGGAATGTATTCAATTAAGAGAGAACTGACCCCAACCCTTTCACACAAATCCACTGGAACCCACAAGACCACACACGCGATCTACAACCCGCCTCGCTCACAGAACCAGGTCAACAGCACCATCTAGTGGCGCTTTCATTCAAAGCCACAAACAGATAGCAGAAAGAACAGCAGATTATCAAGGATCAGAAGCACACAGTTCTAACAAGACGAGAGACCAGAGTCAAGAACTGGTCTGTGTTTACCAGGCACAGTGCAGAGTATAATATAATATAGATATAAGACTTTTTTATAGCGCATTTCATACAAGAATTGCAGCTCAAGGTGCTTTACATAAAATCAATAAAAAGAATAATACAAGTAATATAAATAATAAAACCTTTTTTTTTTTTTTTTGCCGGTAATCACACAAGCCGCAGTCCTTGCAGTATCTCGAGCCACAGTCTTTGTGGTTCCCCAATATACTCGTAAACAAAAAAGTAACTCAACGAAACACAAACCAAATATCTCCCGAAAGCGCAGCAATAACACCTCGACTGCAGTATTGCATACAGTGCAGCAGCAAGCAACGCTATAGTGCAGCATCGAACGATGTGGCGAGGCAGTCCTCCAAAAGACTAGTGGAGAGAAAATACACTTTTGTAGGTGTTCCTGAAGTGAACGTGCTGCTGCCAGTGCCCTTAGGCCAGGCGTTCCAGTCTCCACCAGCTCCTCTCCCGTACACCACCCGTACGACATGCTTTGCTCATCAGCGTCTCCCTGCATCTGATTGGACGTAAACCCCCATGTTCTGACCCTCACTTTTCCTCTGCCAGCCTATGGGAAGGAGGGGGTGAAGATGAACTTTGTGGATAGGATCTTCGTGGGCGAGTTGACCAACACCATCATGTGCGAGGAGTGCGAGCACGTAAGCCAACCTGTGTGTGTGTGTGTGTGTGTGTGTGTGTCCCGTGTGTTCTCACACCAGCAGGCGCTACGTGGCCCGTGTCGCACATTTTAGCATGTGTTTGGGATGTCGAGCATGTCTTAGGGTTAGGGTGTGTGTGTTTGAACAACGCTGGTCTGGTCTGGTGCCCTGCAGATCTCCACCGTCAAGGAGGCCTTCATGGACATCTCCCTGCCCATCATCGAGGAGCGGGTAAGGCTGGCGTCACCACCTGATGGCATCTGCCCCCACAGACTGTGTTGGTATAAGCTGGTGTAACAACGCCCACCCCCTCCGCCATTCCAGATGTCGAAGCCCACCAACCCTGGCCGTCTGGGCAAGGTCACCCGGGACCAGGAGACGCACGGGTCCCACGGCGACGAGACGCTCTCCTCCGCACACGCTCACTGCAACAAGAACAACAGGAAGCAGAGCGGACAGGTGTGTGTGGGAACGAGAGAGGGAGAAAGAGGGTGTGTGTGCGAGTATGGTTGGGCTGTGATTAGGAGTGTGTGTGTGTGCGTGTGTAGAAGAGAGAGAGCGTGTAGGTGAAAGCATTTATGTGTGTGTGTGTGTGTGTGTGCAGAAGCAGCAGGACAGGAGGTCTTCAGGCCACGTTGAGGACAGGGAGGGGGCAGCCGACGTCCCACCAGATCGCCCTCAGGAGGACGAGGCCCGGACGCCAGCGGCGGCAGCAGCCGCCAGCCAATCGGAGAGCAGCGAGAAGGACTCCGGCCCCCAGGACAGCAGCAACGACGCCGACAGCGAGGCCTCCGAGAGCGAGTGGGCGGCCCGCCCCCCATCGGCACACGCCCAGAGCTCCGGCCCCGCCTCCACCGCCTCCACCCTCACCCCCTCCCCGCCCCCCCCTGCCTCGGCCCCGTCCCCCAAGCCCAAGCAGGGCGGGGGCGGCGCCGTGGAGCAGCTGGTCAGCGCCGTGTCCAAGCTGGGCCTGGGCCCCGACGGCCAGGACGAGCAGGGGGGCGCGGGGCACCGCGAGCAGCCCCTCCACCAAGGGGCCTTCCAGGCCCTGTCCCACAGCTACACCCCCTGCTCCAAGGAGTGCTCCGTCCAGTCCTGCCTGCACCAGTTCACCTCCGTGGAGCTGCTGATGGGCAACAACAAGCTGCTGTGCGAGAGCTGCACCGAGCGCAGGCACAAGCAGCTACGCAAGAGCAGCGCGGCAGGTCAGTATGAGAGGCCGTATAGGCCTTAATTCATACTTGATCTCACATACACGCCATGACCTCACATATATACCATCATACTCTCACATATATACCATTATACTCTCACGTATATACCATTATACTCTCACATATACACCATTATACTCTCACATACACGCCATGACCTCACATATATACCATCATACTCTCACATATACACCATTATACTCTCACATATACACCATTATACTCTCACATATACACCATTATACTCTCACATATACACCATTATACTCTCACACATACACCATTATACTCTTGCACATAAACTGGCATACTCTCTTACACACACAAAAATACCGTCTTATATGCACCATCATACTAAAGTATGACAATATATGTAAGAGACAAATAGTATGTGTGAAACAGAATGTTACTATATGCAAGAGAATAACAGGATGTGTAAGAGAGATAACTTATCTATGTGAGAGAGAATACTTGTCTATGTGAGAGAGAATACTTGTTTATGTGAGAGAGAATACTTGTCTATGTGAGAGAGAATACTTGTCTATGTGAGAGAGAATACTTGTCTATGTGAGAGAGAATACTTGTCTATATGAGAGAGAATACTTGTCTATGTGAGAGAGAATACTTGTCTATGTGAGAGAGAATACTTGTCTATGTGAGAGAGAATACTTGTCTATATGAGAGAGAATACTTGTCTTTGTGAGAGAGTTTGATTGAAACGGAAGGCAGTTTGATTGAAAAGGAAGTAGTACTCAGTTCCTGATTGGCTTACACATGAAGAAGGATTTGGGGTAGATGTAGCTAACGCCCACCTTCCCTATCAAGACGAGACTGAGTGACATGACAAGATGGATTCATCTATAACATTTTGCATACTCCAAATCCTAAGGCGTCATTGTAAGAAATGTTGTATCAAGGACGACAGCCATACGCGGAGGCTGTTTCTAACGCTAACGTTGACAATTAAATGCGCCGGCTCTTCAGACCTGGATCAGGTGCATCAAGGAGCGGCAGCAGCACTCTGTCAGGAGCTCGTCTTAATGCCAGCCAAGTGATGGCGCAATCCCAATATCAAACTCCGCAGTATTTCGGTTAAGACTCCTGACAGAGAGCTGCTGCCGCTCCGTGATGCACCTGATCCAGGTCTGAAGAGCCGGCGCATTTCATCGTTAGCGTTAGAAATAGCCACTGTGGATGGCTGTCGTCTTTGATTCCAACATTTCTGACAACGATTCAAGCAAATCCACTAAAAAACTCAAATGTAGAATTCCATAGTTGTTTAGGAAGCTATACCGACCCCCACTACTTGAGTCAAAAGTCCTAGATCAGTTTTTCAATTGATGAAACAAACTATCATTTAAATTAAAGCCAATGCCTGTGTGAATACCGTCCCGTGGCACTGGGGTTTTAACCGTTGACGTCTTTAATTAGCCGAGTGGTCTTTACACCCTTGGCTATTAACCTAAACTTCAATGCCACAAACTGAACTTGATGTCAATCTGTTCACAACATTTTCCAGTTGGGACTTTTAAGATCCTATTTGAGTGTAGGCCCCTATGCCCGATGAGTGCCCGCACCCATTCACTGCAACGAAAGCTTCATGGATCCGACTCGGAATCTGAGTTTAGAGACGCTTGACCAAAAAAATTGTTTGGCGTGTGGTGCGTTTTGGAATTGTTAATGTGATGTGTTCCCATCGTATTTAAGTTTACAAAGAAGAGGTTTGTTAATGTGACTGTATACATATCTCACTCGTACTGGCTAATCAGCTAACATGTTAAAGTAGCCTAGTATACATCCGAAGTCGCTGTCGTGAAACTAGCCTCATTTTCACAAAAGGCTTCGAGGTCAAATTAAAAACCTTTAAAAACGTCTACATTTAGCAAATATTATTGTGCACAAGTATTTTAGTATAGTTAATATGTAATTTAATTCCATAATTTCCCCAGGAATAACTGTAAAAACGTAATTCAGGAACGGGTCTGTCCTCCCTACAATAACGCCGCAGCATTTGGAGTATAAAATGTTAATCAAATGTTATTAATGAGTCCAATGGCTTCATTAAGCCGCCCACTCTCTGCCATCTTATCATGTCACTCAGTCTCGTCTTGATAGGGAAGGTGGGCGTTAGCTACATCTACCCCAAATCCTTCTTCATGTGTAAGCCAATCAGGAACTGAGAATTCAGTACTACTTCCTTTTCAATCAAACTGCCTTCCGTTTCAATCAAACTCTCTCACATAGACAAGTATTCTCTCTCATATAGACAAGTATTCTCTCTCACATAGACAAGTATTCTCTCTCACATAGACAAGTATTCTCTCTCACATAGACAAGTATTCTCTCTCACATAGACAAGTATTCTCTCTCACATACACAAGTATTCTCTCTCACATAGACAAGTATTCTCTCTCACATAGATAAGTATTCTCTCTTACACATCCTGTTATTCTCTTACATATAATAACTTTCTGTTTCACACATACTATTTGTCTCTTACATATATTGTCATACTTTATTATGATGGTGCATATAAGACGGTATTTTTGTGTGTGTAAGAGAGTATGCCAGTTTATGTGCAAGAGTATAATGGTGTATATGTGAGAGTATAATGGTGTATATGTGAGAGTATAATGGTGTATATGTGAGAGTATAATGGTGTATATGTGAGAGTATAATGGTGTATATGTGAGTGTATAATAGTGTATATGTGAGAGTATAATGGTATATATGTGAGAGTATAATGGTATATATGTGAGAGTATAATGGTATATATGTGAGAGTATAATGGTGTATATGTGAGAGAATAATGGTATATATGTGAAAGTATAATGGTATATATGTGAGGTCATGGTGTGTATGTGAGAGTATAATGGTGTATATGTGAGAGTATAATGGTATATACGTGAGAGTATAATGGTATATATGTGAGAGTATGATGGTATATATGTGAGGTCATGGCGTGTATGTGAGATCAAGTATGAATTAAGGCCTATACGGCCTCTCATATATGAGAGGCCGTATAGGCCATAATTCATACTTGGTCTCACATACATGCCATGACCTCACATATATACCATTATACTCTCACATATATACCATTATACTCTCACATATACACCATTATACTCTCACATACACGCCATGACCTCACATATATACCATTATACTTTCACATATATACCATTATTCTCTCACATATACACCATTATACTCTCACATATATACCATTATACTCTCACATACATACCATTATACTCTCACATATACACTATTATACACTCACATATACACCATTATACTCTCACATATACACCATTATACTCTCACATATACACCATTATACTCTCACATATACACCATTATACTCTCACATATACACCATTATACTCTTGCACATAAACTGGCATACTCTCTTACACACACAAAAATACCGTCTTATATGCACCATCATACTAAAGTATGACAATATATGTAAGAGACAAATAGTATGTGTGAAACAGAATGTTACTATATGCAAGAGAATAACAGGATGTGTAAGAGAGAATACTTATCTATGTGAGAGAGAATACTTGTCTATGTGAGAGAGAATACTTGTCTATGTGAGAGAGAATACTTGTCTATGTGAGAGAGAATACTTGTGTATGTGAGAGAGAATACTTGTCTATGTGAGAGAGAATACTTGTCTATGTGAGAGAGAATACTTGTCTATGTGAGAGAGAATACTTGTGTATGTGAGAGAGAATACTTGTCTATGTGAGAGAGAATACTTGTCTATGTGAGAGAGAATACTTGTCTATATGAGAGAGTTTGATTGAAACGGAAGGCAGTTTGATTGAAAAGGAAGTAGTACTGAATTCTCAGTTCCTGATTGGCTTACACATGAAGAAGGATTTGGGGTAGATGTAGCTAACGCCCACCTTCCCTATCAAGACGAGACTGAGTGACATGATAAGATGGCAGAGAGTGGGCGGCTTATTGAAGCCATTGGACTCATTAATAACATTTTATTAACATTTTATTAACATTTTATACTCCAAATGCTGCGGCGTTATTGTAGGGAGGACAGACCCGTTCCTGAATTACGTTTTTACAGTTATTCCTGGGGAAATTATGGAATTAAATTACATATTAACTATACTAAAATACTTGTGCACAATAATATTTGCTAAATGTAGACGTTTTTAAAGGTTTTTAATTTGACCTCGAAGCCTTTTGTGAAAATGAGGCTAGTTTCACGACAGCGACTTTGGATGTATACTAGGCTACTTTAACATGTTAGCTGATTAGCCAGTACGAGTGAGATATGTATACAGTCACATTAACAAACCTCTTCTTTGTAAACTTAAATACGATGGGAACACATCACATTAACAATTCCAAAACGCACCACACGCCAAACAATTTTTTTTGTCAAGCGTCTCTAAACTCAGATTCCGAGTCGGATCCATGAAGCTTTCGTTGCAGTGAATGGGTGCGGGCACTCATCGGGCATAGGGGCCTACACTCAAATAGGATCTTAAAAGTCCCAACTGGAAAATGTTGTGAACAGATTGACATCAAGTTCAGTTTGTGGCATTGAAGTTTAGGTTAATAGCCAAGGGTGTAAAGACCACTCGGCTAATTAAAGACGTCAACGGTTAAAACCCCAGTGCCACGGGACGGTATTCACACAGGCATTGGCTTTAATTTAAATGATAGTTTGTTTCATCAATTGAAAAACTGATCTAGGACTTTTGACTCAAGTAGTGGGGGTCGGTATAGCTTCCTAAACAACTATGGAATTCTACATTTGAGTTTTTTAGTGGATTTGCTTGAATCGTTGTCAGAAATGTTGGAATCAAAGACGACAGCCATCCACAGTGGCTATTTCTAACGCTAACGATGAAATGCACCGGCTCTTCAGACCTGGATCAGGTGCATCACGGAGCGGCAGCAGCACTCTGTCAGGAGTCTTAACCGAAATACTGCGGAGTTTGATATTGGGATTGCGCCATCACTTGGCTGGCATTAAGACGAGCTCCTG
The DNA here is from genome assembly GCF_963692335.1 of Osmerus eperlanus. Lineage (NCBI taxonomy): Eukaryota > Metazoa > Chordata > Actinopteri > Osmeriformes > Osmeridae > Osmerus > Osmerus eperlanus. The sequence continues at coordinate 14,359,940 of NC_085024.1, forward strand.
ACAGAGTGCTGCTGCCGCTCCGTGATGCACCTGATCCAGGTCTGAAGAGCCGGCGCATTTCATCGTTAGCGTTAGAAATAGCCACTGTGGATGGCTGTCGTCTTTGATTCCAACATTTCTGACAACGATTCAAGCAAATCCACTAAACAACTCAAATGTAGAATTCCATAGTTGTTTAGGAAGCTATACCGACCCCCACTACTTGAGTCAAAAGTCCTAGATCAGTTTTTCAATTGATGAAACAAACTATCATTTAAATTAAAGCCAATGCCTGTGTGAATACCGTCCCGTGGCACTGGGGTTTTAACCGTTGACGTCTTTAATTAGCCGAGTGGTCTTTACACCCTTGGCTACTAACCTAAACTTCAATGCCACAAACTGAACTTGATGTCAATCTGTTCACAACATTTTCCAGTTGGGACTTTTAAGATCCTATTTGAGTGTAGGCCCCTTTGCCCGATGAGTGCCCGCACCCATTCACTGCAACGAAAGCTTCATGGATCCGACTCGGAATCTGAGTTTAGAGACGCTTGACAAAAAAAATTGTTTGGCGTGTGGTGCGTTTTGGAATTGTTAATGTGATGTGTTCCCATCGTATTTAAGTTTACAAAGAAGAGGTTTGTTAATGTGACTGTATACATATCTCACTCGTACTGGCTAATCAGCTAACATGTTAACCCTTTGATACACAAGCTATGCTTACCCCCTTTAATGCACAACATGGGTCTAAAATGACCCGCATTCATTTCCTATGACATTTCATGTATGGCTGAGTGTTTCTTTGCTATATCTTTAAAAATCAATTCATTTCATTATTTAATAATCCAATTATTACTTTATTTTGTTTTTGAGTATCACAAATTATTATTTTAATTGTTGTCTTTCTTACATTCTGAGCAAAAAACTTTTTGTGGTACTACATCAATTTTATAGACATGGGTCTAAAATGACGCATATGGATTCACTATGGAATTTGATAGAAACTTTGGATATTTGCAATTTGGAACATATTTACTGTGAATAGTTATTCACCTGCTACACATTTCACAGCTCAACCCTGCTGCTTTTAGGCTGGGAGATGTTCATCAGTGACAGCATCATTGAGGAGGTTCTGAAATGCAACAAGTTAGAGATGAAGAGCTGCAGCAGCAAAAGGGAAAGAGTGTAGAAGCATCAAACAGGAATTCATGGCCTCTATCAGTTTGATCCTCCTTGCAGGGGAGCACAAGAGCCTAAATGTGGCCTTGCGGGAGAGTTTTTGGATCCAATTGCAAAATCCAATGTATAAAGCCACCATGGGGCTAAAGAGATTTGAGGATATCCTCAGCTTCATAAAGTTTGATGATAAGAGCTCTTCTTGTGGCTGGGTGGTAGTTGCATTTAGTTTTTACTCCACATCTTTCCATCACCTCTTTAATATACTTTTGGAGCTGTGACTTGGCCTTCATGCGCCTGACAAGGTCCTTGTCTAGCTCCTTGATGAACTGCTGCTTGGTCACACCACCCATTTAATCATGGTGTTGTTGTAAAAGTTAGTGTAGGCATTGAGGGTGGCAACATCCAGCACATTGTGCCAGACAACTCTGTGTTCTCCACTTGCATGATTAGGTGCAAACTATCTGATCCATTGTGTCCACTCCTGATTTTATTTTGTTACAGTACTGGATCACAAAATGGTTGTCATCCACTGCTTTGCCATCATGCATGGTGCTCAGAAGGACAACAGCCTTTCCCTTCTTCAGCACATAGCTCACCAGTCAAGTTGCCATTGAATCCAAATTAAATGGCAACATGACCATGAAAAAATGTGGAACTTGGCATCTCCCTTCATTTGGATGTCTTTGTGACTCGTATGTTCGGCTTGTTCTGAAGAGTCCCCACAATGTTCAGGTTTTTGTCAATAAGCTTTCCAGTCAGAGGGACACTGGAAGGGTAGAACACTCAGTCTACCACATATGGAACCCTCACATCGCACATCCAGAATATTTTAATTCCACATTTTGCTGGCTTGCTGGGCATGTATGGCACACACTGCTCATCTCTGGTGACAAAGTTACTGGGAATGAACCGTCTTCTGCAATTAGCCAGGAAACAGTCACACACATACCTGAATGCTGCTATGAGATGTTTTTCTTGTTACAAAGCCCTGTTCCTCTTGTCATCAAAAGTCAAGCTGGTGATATCATATCTCTTTAGCCCCATGGTGGCTATACATTGGATTTTGCAATTGGATCCAAAAAAGCCACATCTAGGCTCTTGTCCTCCCCTGCAAGGAGGGTCAAACTGATAGAGGCCATGAATTCCTGTTTGATACTTCTCCACTCTTTCCCTTTTGCTGTTGCAGCTCTTCGTCTCAAAGTTGTTGCATTTCAGGACCTCATCAATAATGTCACTTGTGAACATCTCCCAGCCTAAAAGCATCTGTGTTGAGTTGTGAAATGTGTGACAGGTGAATAGTTATCCACAGTAAATATGTTCCAAGTTGCAAAAATTAACTAATATCAAAAATTCCTATAAAACTCCATAGGAATACATATGGGTCATTTTTGACCCATGTCTGTAAACTGAAGGTAGTAACACAAAAACAATGGTTGTTTATAAATTAAGAAAAAAAGAAGGAAAATAAGTATTTGTGGCAATAAAAAACTAGATATTTAATGAATACTTGGAATATTAAATTATGAAATTAGATGATTTCTAAAGATATGGCAAAGACACACTCAGCCATACATGAAATATCATAGGAAATGAATGCGGGTCATTTTAGACCCATGTTGTGCATTAGAGGGGTAGTGTTACAAAAATTATTTTTATTCCAAAAGTAAGAAAGAAAAAATGAAAATAAGGACTTGTGATGACCAAAAACAAGTTAATTGAGGAATACCTGGAATACTGAATGATTAAATATTTTTTTTGCGAAGATATAGAAAATGTTAACTCTCCCGGGTCACTTTAGACCCATGTTGTGTATCAAAGGGTTAAAGTAGCCTAGTATACATCCAAAGTCGCTGTCGTGAAACTAGCCTCATTTTCACAAAAGGCTTCGAGGTCAAATTAAAAACCTTTAAAAACGTCTACATTTAGCAAATATTATTGTGCACAAGTATTTTAGTATAGTTAATATGTAATTTAATTCCATAATTTCCCCAGGAATAACTGTAAAAACGTAATTCAGGAACGGGTCTGTCCTCCCTACAATAACGCCGCAGCATTTGGAGTATAAAATGTTAATAAAATGTTAATAAAATGTTATTAATGAGTCCAATGGCTTCATTAAGCCGCCCACTCTCTGCCATCTTATCATGTCACTCAGTCTCGTCTTGATAGGGAAGGTGGGCGTTAGCTACATCTACCCCAAATCCTTCTTCATGTGTAAGCCAATCAGGAACTGAGAATTCAGTACTACTTCCTTTTCAATCAAACTGCCTTCCGTTTCAATCAAACTCTCTCACATAGACAAGTATTCTCTCTCATATAGACAAGTATTCTCTCTCACATAGACAAGTATTCTCTCTCATATAGACAAGTATTCTCTCTGACATAGACAAGTATTCTCTCTCACATAGACAAGTATTCTCTCTCACATAGACAAGTATTCTCTCTCACATACACAAGTATTCTCTCTCACATAGACAAGTATTCTCTCTCACATAGATAAGTATTCTCTCTTACACATCCTGTTATTCTCTTACATATAATAACTTTCTGTTTCACACATACTATTTGTCTCTTACATATATTGTCATACTTTATTATGATGGTGCATATAAGACGGTATTTTTGTGTGTGTAAGAGAGTATGCCAGTTTATGTGCAAGAGTATAATGGTGTATATGTGAGAGTATAATGGTGTATATGTGAGAGTATAATGGTGTATATGTGAGAGTATAATGGTGTATATGTGAGTGTATAATAGTGTATATGTGAGAGTATAATGGTATGTATGTGAGAGTATAATGGTATATATGTGAGAGTATAATGGTATATATGTGAGAGTATAATGGTGTATATGTGAGAGAATAATGGTATATATGTGAAAGTATAATGGTATATATGTGAGGTCATGGCGTGTATGTGAGAGTATAATGGTGTATATGTGAGAGTATAATGGTATATACGTGAGAGTATAATGGTATATATGTGAGAGTATAATGGTATATATGTGAGGTCATGGCATGTATGTGAGACCAAGTATGAATTAAGGCCTATACGGCCTCTCATAGGTCAGCTCGCGCACACACACAGACACACACACGGACACAGACAGACACGCGCACTTATACTCACGTAGCAGGTCCGCACACACAGACACACACTTATACTCACATAGCAGGTCAGCACACACACGCTTATACTCACACAGTACACCAGGCACATACACACACCGTGAGTCGGACAGACATGCACACACACACTCTTAACTGAAAGCCTGAAATTGTTCTCTTTTCCGTGGCCTCAGAGAAGAAAGCTGAGAAGGTGTACACTAGCGCTCGCAAGCAGATCCTCATATCAGCACTGCCCCCTGTGGTCACGCTGCACCTCAAGCGCTTTCACCAGGTTAGTCTGTCTCCCTGCCACACACACTCTTATATACACGCACACAAACTCTTACTTACATACATACATAAATACACACTTATACACACTCATAGACACACACACACACACACACAAACTCTCAGCTTGTCTTTGGCCCTTGGCTGTGGTTCTGGGCTTGTGGGCTTGGGTTCTGGGCTGTGGCCCTGGGCTGTGGTTCTGGGCTGTGTGTCTGGGCTGTGTGACCGTGCGGTTGTGGTCCTGTGTGCAGGCAGGGATGAACCTGAGAAAAGTGAACCGCCACGTGGACTTCCCCCTGACCGTGGACCTGGCGCCCTTCTGCTCCGCCTCCTGCAAGGTGCTCGCCGCAACGCCCACCACTTCCTGTCACACACCCAACCTTCTTACAAAAGGACCTTCTCTCTTCCACACTCAAACGTCTACTCTCGAGAGGAACCCACTCTCTCTCTCTCTCACTGTGCTTCTCGTTTGAGATCTATAGACAAGGTTAACATCATAGTGAACACCGCTGTAAGGACCAGCTAAACAGACATGGTCTTTGTCAGGATTAACGAGGCTTTATTGGCATTCACCATAAGAGACTCGAGTGTATCGATCAGATGATGAACGCCGAAGAGACTTCGCTTCTAGCATGTTCTTCTGGCTACGTCTCAGTGTGAACTCGGACACCTGCGATAACACCTCTGACACGTGTGTGTGCGTGCGTGTGTGTGTGTGTGTGTGTGCGGATTTGTGTTTGTCTTATACCGGAGCAGAACCTGGTGTCGGGGGAGCGTGTTCTCTACAGCCTGTATGGCATCGTGGAGCACAGCGGCTCGATGCGGGGGGGCCACTACACGGCCTACGTGAAGGTGCGCCCCCCCCAGAGACTCTCGGAGCAGCCGCGTCGGAACCAGCCAGGTGAGGGTTGCCCCCTCTCCACACAATGCCTCCTTTTTCTTTCTATTTGTTTACGTCGTCGTAAGCCGCTACCGCCTTCCTCCACGCTAACCTTGAAGGAAGCGCTTGTGAGGCGAGGCGCACGGGGGGGTTTTGTCCGGCGGGGAGATGCAGAGATGTCATTTTCTCGTTCGGCTCTCAAGGAGAGCGGGGAGCTGAAATGCTCTAGGATGTCTCCCGGGTGCACTGTGAGCCGCCGTCCTTGCTGGTTAATTAGATAGCATAGAGCTCGGCACGCATTGTTCCGGATGCTTCTAAGACGAGGGGCACAGTGCGGCAACGCAGAAACCAACAGCTCAAATCCAAGAGTCAAAAAAACTCATTCCGACGTTCCACTTCTCGCTCCACTCTACCATCTGTTCGGTGTATTTCCCCTCTTGACCATCTTAGCATGCAGGCAGGTCTGGACAGGCCAAGGTCAAGTGACTTGGCTCTCTCCATCGGGTGTCCTATCTTCTCTGTACCAAGTGTGCTTGAGAGAAAGACATGAATACCATATAATGTGTGTGTGTGTTTTCCAGGTCCCAGAGAGGCCAGTGGGTCCAGCCAGGGTCAGTGGGTGTACGTCAGTGACACCACAGTTCAGACTGTCCCAGAGTCCAGGGTGCTGAGCTCCCAGGCTTATCTGCTCTTCTACGAGGAGCTGCTGTAAGACCCCCCCACTTTCCTACGACCCCTCTCCCTCCCCCCCTCCTCCTCCCCCACACAAAGGACCCCCCAGCCCCCGTAGGAACCCGGCCTAGGTCTGGAGTCAGGACTCGCTCTGCATGATGGGACTGGCTAGGGCCGGAGGACCCAGGCTCGCTGCATGCATGGCTGGACTGAGCAGCTTCACAGGCTGGGTGGATTTGCAAGGTCCTGGGCCTGGTCCTGGGCCTCGGATTCCCCGACCTCAGAATGGGCCTCCTCATCTTGCATCATCTGGGCCAGAGAGTTTGTTTATGTCCAGGTCCATCAGGGTGCCAGAAGGAGACGGGGAGGGAGTGCGTTTATCAATCAGCACCAATGACGAAAATGCAACAGTATTTATACTACAGCCTGTTGCTGTGATCTGGATTGTATTGTAGAGAATGTGCAAATGACTATGTGACTACCATTAGGATTATCATGAAGACTTTTGTTAAGATTGCCAAAGGTACAGGCAGAAGAGTATTTTCCTGCCTAGGGTGGACTGCAGTGTGCTGGAGTGCGTTTCAAACCAGAGTGTGTTCTTGGCAAACTATGGCCCCACAAACCAACACACAGAGACAAGGCCAGACTCCTGCCTAGATCCTCTGTGGTCACCTGACTGGACACTTTATTTCATTGAGTTTATTCGTCTATCCATCATAACACGGTTGAGACTGTGAAACAAACCTTTGGTTAAAGAGCTGAAAACTACAGTCACTGTCTTACTGTCAGATGAGCCGAATGCAGGCAAATGATTGGTCAATCTGACATTCTAACCCGTCTGAATCCTTTAGGTTCATTTTTTTTTTTTTTTTTACATTGTTCATTGTTTTTACTGAAATGGTGCACCTGCTGTTTGTTTTATTTTCTGTTGGTTTGTTTTGAAAAATTGCCAAATGATTGTGGTGGTGAGGCTCCTCCTCCTTGCTGACAGGTTAGTGATGCGTCCAGGGTGTGGTGGGCATGTCCCAGACCTCTCTTGTGCCTACGCTTCAGGTGAATGAGCATCTGCATGGTAAGAACATGTGTCAAGGTACACACACGTTAGCATACAGTACAGAGTCTACAGGCGGCGTGTGCGGGTGTCAGAGATGTATATATTTACGCTATACATATGCAAAGATACGCACAACAGAGTATTATATACGGGGCTCGTTAGTGGGCCTGTGTGTGTGTGTGTGTGTGTGTGTGTGTGCGCGTGTGTGAGTGTGTGTGTGAGTGTGGAGCAGCTGTCACTTGCTCTCCTGGGCTTCCTCTCTACGGCCGTGTGGTTTGGTTTCAATCATGAATCTAAAGTGGGGATGTATGAATCACAAATATATCAAAGCTAGAATAAATCTAACTTATGAACAAGTGTACAAGGGACTGCTGGGCTCCGCCTGTGTTTGTGCTGGTCTCTCCCTTGTCTTCAGCTCTATCTAGAGGCTACAGAAACAAAGAGAGGGAAGAGGCTTGTTTTTCCACTCTTTCTTTTTTCCGGAATGTGTGTCATCATGTTTCCCTTTTATGCAGACAGCAGGGGCAGCTATTAGAGCTGGCTGTCACTGCGGATCCCAGGGTGCCATCTTCAGTGCGTCGTCGCGGCGACGAGTGCGAGGCCGCGTTGTTTCGGGGACATGTTGTGAGCTGGTGAGGAGGAGGTGGGTGTGGGAGCTGGAAAAGGGCAACGTCGAATGGGATTCTGTCAAGGCAGCTCGCGACGTGACACCCTCCGCCAAGCTGCTAAGAGCGTACAGCATGGTGTCAAACCTACCGCCACGGACTCTGCAAATCTCTCCTGAAATGTGTCTGTTTTGAAGAGCAGGGCCACTGCTGAGGAGGGGTCACGTGTGATTAAATCTGTCTTAATGAAAGGCTGTCAGGCTACCCGTGGAAAATAGATGAGCAACAACTGTAAAGCTCATGTCTTTAAACAACCAGTAAGATGGAGTGCTTGGAATACTGCACTACCTGTTTAACCCAAACCAGGTTTGGTGTGACTTTTTGTTTGACTGGCTGACTGGCTTGGCTGCAGATGAGTACAAATGAGTGTTAAATAATAACCAAAATGCATAGATTTTCGAAGTTGCATTATAATGAATCCATTGTAAGAAGAGAAGGAGGTTCTTAATAAAAACAATACGGATGGCAAATTAATGTAGTGGTAATACATTTGTAACCTATTATTAACCATATGTTCAAATTTCTTATCAGAACATTATGTTCATCATACTAGAGTGTAATAGTATGCGCTTCAGATTTGTTTTTAAAATAACTGTTGTAATTGTAATTTGTACATTTTTGTGGAGGCTACGGATGCGAGGGTGTTAATGTACTGCGCGTTTGCAGCATGCTCTCGCGGACACGCGTAATCTCCGTTGCTCGTGCTAGTCGCGATTTGAAGCTCCTCCTTCACATTTCTATTTCCAGGTTGTAGCCATTTTGAGAGCTAAACGGTGCGGAAGAGCTAACTTGGAAGAGGTGGGAAAACATTATTGTTGTTGAGACGAGCCTACTTTGTGGTGTAGGATTTCAGTTGCTTTTATGGTTGGATAATACAATTCTAAAACATTTGTTAGCCCACGTTACTGATTTCAAATCATTGGCCAACGTTAGCCATGCTACTTGCTAGCGTAGCTTCCATGGGCCGTTCATCTATCCAGCTAGGTAGCTACAATTTAATGCGCTGAAAGCCTTTTTCAATAAGGCCCAGAAATGTGTCTCACTGCAGGATAGCTAATGCACAATTCACTGTAAGCCATATGGATAGTTGTGAAGTGTATCTTGGCATATTTTACATGCATGCATAACAAATCATCGCGAAACAAACAACGCAATTTAGTTCATTTTGGCCCCTCGGTCCGACCTGTAAACAGTTGACGTAGCAAGTTAGCTCTCGCTGGCTAGCTATATAGCTATATCATTGTAGGTATCAGAAACGTCTGCGTATGTTGTTTACTGTATTTGAAACCAGCTTTGAAACCTAATAACCTACACGGATCCCTGTCCGTCCTTACACAGATCACATGATATCTCTACCCAGGTTGTTAGATAGGAACCACAGTGAGCACAGCAAGATGTGGGACCAGGGTGGTCAGCCCTGGCCGCAATGGCCGCTGAGCCAGCAGCAGTGGATGCAGACTTTCCAGCACCAGCAGGACCCAGGTGGGTGATGTCACCTACTCAGAACCCTACACGAAGCCCAGAGATGGATAGAGATACTCATCACCAAGCTGAGCTAGCTACTGTGGCTAGCTATGTCACACAGTTGCATGTAGAAATGACAAGACCTTTGGCCTCCTATACTTTCTCATTGCAGGAAATTAATTAGACATGTAGCTAGTAACATGTTCATAAACCACCTCGAACCACCTGCTGATGTTTGAAGTCAAGTCTTGTGATAAACACACTCCTCTCAAGTGAACAAACTCACCGTTGTTCCTGTGGTTGTCATTTGTAGGCCAGGTAGACTGGGCCGCGCTAGCCCAAGCCTGGATCGCCCAGAAGGACTCTACAGGCCCGGCCGTGGACCCGGCAAACCTCCAGCCCAATGGCCAGGAGCCTCCTGGATTGGACCCAACACCCCCCAGCAACCATGGGCCCTTCCAGGCCGACCCTACCTTCGGCCGGATGTGGCAGCCTGGTAGAGACCCTGCCTAAATCTTCAGAGTATAGCATTAGCAATGCTAATTAATAATAATTAGCAATTAGTACAACGTTAGCTTCAAACTGAAGAGCGGGTCCAGATTTGCATGCAGCTAACCAAAAACACACAGTTAGCAATTTCTATTTTGTTGGTATATGACATGTCTGTAAATTGTACGTGTGTCTCCCTCCTCCCCCAGAATGGAGCATGCATAGCCAGCCCCCCCCTCCACCCCCAGAGCAGGCCTGGATGCCCCCAGGGACGGGACCTATGGATGTGGTGGCGCCCTCGGAGGACAGCAACAGCCAGGACAGCCTGGAATTCAGCTCCGACGGTCCCCACGGGGCCTACCCCCCGAACAGCCATGGGTATGGGGCTCAGCCCGACTGCTACGCCACGGCCCCCATGGCCATGAACCAGTTTGATTATCAGGTATGCAGACATGCACAGGAGGAACCTTGAGTTTTGGTTTTTGGGGGTTTTTTTCTCAGAAGAGTGGGTTCTGTAGGCGGAGAGGCGTAGCCGGAGTCTCTTGTTTGTCGTCCCAACATCCGCTCTCTTCGCAGTGATGATGATTATGATGATGATGATGAGGAGGAGGAGTGTAAATGTCCAGCTAGCCACAGAACCGGCAGTTAAACGATATGTAGCTAAGCGGGGGGGCAGCTGAAAGTAATATAATGAACCCCCCCTGCCCTCCCAGGGCTCCAGACTGCTCTAGCCAGTCTCGCTGGACCAGCTCCCGTGATAACTTCCTCGCTCGCTCTCTCTCTCTCTGCAGCATGGAGCAGCGGGCAACTATGGCCCCACCCCGCCAGGCTTCCACCCCCCCTACTGGCAGGGCCCCCCCCAGGGCAGGCGAGACAGACCCCCGGGCTTCAGGGACCGCCAGAGGTCCCCCATCCAGCTGCCTGTTAAGCAGGACAATGCTGCTGCTCTGGGTGAGAGACCTCTACCACAAACACACAGACAAGCTTACATATTGCACACACACACAAAACACCGTCACTGCCTTAAAAATGACACGCCACGCCCCCCCCCCCGCTTAACCCGACTGTGTCGTTGGGAAACGGCCGTCTCCGTCCCCAGACGCGGTGAAGAGGCGCACGTTGCCGGCGTGGATCCGCGAGGGCCTGGAGAAGATGGACCGGGAGAAGCAGAAGAAGCTGGAGAAGGATCGCATGGAGAAGGAGAGGGCCAAGATGGCCAAGGAGGAGGGGAAGACAGGCGGGCCGCCGGAGGAGGAGGGAGACCCCCGCATCCCCCGCAAGAGCAAATTCGTAAGAGAGCCCCCTCTCCTGCTACACACCCCCACAAGCCTCTCTCATGTTCACCCCCACCCCGGCCCCTAGATAGCGTTCCCCATGGCGACCGTGGTACCCCGTGGTGGTTGTTGATGGCCATCTTCTCTCCCCTCTGCCTGCTTCAGGACAGCGACGATGAGGAGGGCGACGAGGAAGAGGCCGGGGAGGTCGAGGAGAGAGGCCCCGCAAAGAACGATGCGAGGAGCCGTAGCCCCTCCCCTGCCCAGGAAGGCCTCAGCGAACCAGAGATGACCGATGAAGAGCGAGACTTCCAATTGGTACGTTTCACCGCGCGTCAGGCTTGTTTCCCCGGGTGGTTAGGCTCCAGCCGTGTTTAGATTTAACTAACAACACGTGAGCCAAGCCGATCATGTGTCCGGCACCTGCCATAGAAGGTGCTCTAATGTGCTGGAGCGCTCCGTGTCTCTCCTCAGATGGTCCTGACCAAGACCCTGCTGACGGAGATCCTGCTGGAGGTCACCAACGAGGAGATCCAGCACGTGGCCAGAGACACGCACCGCAAAGCCACCAAAGGTCCGCTCCGTCCCCTCCTCTCTGTGTTCCTCCCTGCTCCACCCCCTTCCCCAGCCTCGTCACCACCCCCTCCCCTGCCCCCCCCCCCCTGCTCCACCCCCTTCCCCAGCCTCGTCACCACCCCCTCCCCTGCCCCGCCCCCCCCCCCTGCTCCACCCCCTTCCCCAGCCTCGTCACCACCCCCTCCCCTGCCCCCCGCTCCCCCCTCCAGCCTCTTTTCCAATCTGCCTCGGCCCTTCTCTCCCCCCTTGTCCCACACAGCCCTCCGGGCCTGACTCCCAGACACCAGTCTCTCAGTCTGCAGAGCGTGTACATTCCGTGTGTTGTGTTCACAGTCTCTTTTGAAGTGTCCCAGTGCAGCCTTCTGTGTGTACGAGGTTGGCTGAGTCGTGTGGCGCCATCTTACAGCCTCAGCCAGCCTCTGTGGCAGCAGTGGATGATGGGTGGATGAGGGAGTGAGGGAGGAGGGGGAGCGGAGGAGAGCCCGGGATGTCACATGAGTCCTCGTGCCAGCTAAGACTCTCCTCAGCACCCTGAGTCGGAGCCTCTGACTGCAGGCCGGCTCCGAGCAGCTCTCCCCTGCCCCCCCTCCGCCGCACCCCTCCCTCAACACAGACAACCGAAGTGGCCAGTGCTGCACTGACTCTCCCGTCCCGCCATGTTTTGACAAGTTTGAATGTGTGACGCAACTTTGGTTGTCGTCGTTGTTTTGTTTTCTTTGGTGTGTTTTTTTTTTTTTTTTTTTGCCCGTTAACCCTTCTCTTCTCTCCACTGTGTTCTCCTTGTGTCTCTTCACGCACGCCCCGGGCTGCCGTGCGGACCGTGCGTTGTCTCTTGGCTCTGATGATCAGACTATGGTGGCTGTGTGTGTGTTAACATGTTGCTCCTGTTGTTGATGTGAATCAAAAGCTCCTGCCAAACAGCTGGCACAGTCAAGCGCACTGGCTTCTCTGACTGGCCTGAGTGAGTACCCCCCTCCTTTCTTTCCTGGGGGGGGATGCGGGAGGGGAGGATGGGAGGGGAGGGGTGGGAGGGCGGAGTGTTGTATGTGGGGGAAGGTGTCTCAGAGCTCCAGCCTAGTCTCGTCGCATCCGTTCTAGTCATTTCCGAGGCCGATGCAGGCTCTCCTAGACTTGAAGAGTTTTGGGTGTTGTTGCAGTGTGTAGTACTCAGATGTCGTACTCAGAATGCATGCCTGCTAACAGTAAGTGTCTGGGTTTCAGGTGAAGCTTAGCTAGGAAGACAAGCCATGGGGGGGTTGTCTATGGGGTGGTGGGACTGGGGGGGGGGTGGGGTGTGTGAGAGTCTTGTGCCTGGCGGCTCCTCTGTGCTCACGCGGCGGGGGGCTCTGTTGTGGCAGGCGGACTGGGGGACTACGGCTCGGAGGAGAGCGAGGACGAGGAGCCGCCCAGCGCCCGGGCCTCCGAGTCGTCGGACACGGACGAGGAGGAGCTGCACCTGCGCATCCAGGAGAAGCAGGACGCCTTCCGCCGCAAGGAGAGGGAGCTGCAGGCCCAGCTGGAGAGGCAGGCGCAGGAGGCCGCCATAGCCCGGGGTGAGGCAACCAAAATATGACGAAAACAAACTAAATATTAATAGTTTGGTATGACGTACTGTTATCTGAGGTAACCGTGGTGACTGTGTTTCTTCCCTCCTGTACAGAAATGGCTTTGGACAGAGTGAGCAGAGAGAGGGCTGAGTATGTGGAGGGCCAGCTAGACAGTCTGCAAAAACAGGAAGTCAGGGAGAGGGAGGCGGAGCCCGCGCTAGAGAGGCGAAGGTCACGCAGCGAACAGGAAGCCAGCGAGGTTAGGGGGGCGGGGCGAGGAGGGAAGCGGGCCGGCACAGTCTCCCCTAGCAACGGACGCAGCAGCTCCTCCCACTCCAGCTCCAGCCGTTCCAGCAGCCGTTCCTCCTCCCATTCCTCCTCCTCGGCCTCCTCACGCTCCTCCTCGCGCTCCTCGTCCCCGCGCAGGAAGAGGAGGCGCAGCAGCCGCTCCTCCTCCCACCGAGGGAGCCGCCACAGCGGCAGCCGCCATCGCCATGGTGACAAGGCCCAGGAGAGGAGGCGGGACCGGAGCGAACGCAGCTCCTCAAGGGAGCGCCGGGCCAGCAGGGGGCGCAAGAGCAGGTCTGAGGACCGGGCCAGCCGCAGCAGGGAGAGAGACAGGGGGAAGGAGAGGGAGAAGGAGAGGGAGCGGGAGAAGGAGAGAGAGAAGGAGAGAGAGAGGGAAAAGGAGCGGGAGAGGGAGAAGGAGAGGAAGCGAAGCAGAGAGCGCAGGGACAGCTACAGCAGCAAGCACAAGCAGAAGGCCTCCAGCAAAGACAGGGAGAGGAGGAAAGACAGGAGCCGCAGCCAGGACAAGGACAAGAAGAAGAAAGAGAAGGAGAAGGAGTCTGACAGGAAGAAAGACAAGCAGAAGGCCAGGGAGAAAGAGAGGGACGTAGTGGTGGAGGAGAGCAACGGGAAGTCCAGGAGGCGGAGGGAGAGCGAGCAGGCAGAAGCCCCGAGCGACAGGGCGCCCCGGCAGGAGAGCAGGGCCAGTAAGAAGGGCTCCGCCAAGCCTAGCAAGAGACACTCGGACTCCGAGGCCAGCAGGTCTAGCCCTGAGCTTAGCAAAGAGAAGAAGTCTAGAAAATCCAAACGTAGTCGCTCCAGGTCGACGGAACGTTCTCACAGGTCTGGTAAGAAGGCAAGCCGCAAACACAAGTCTAAGTCACGATCAAGGTAGTATTCATTTTTCTCCATCCCTCTTTTTCTAATAATCTATGTCTATTGTGTGTCTGGATGTATGCGTCAAGGCCTTTTAGCCAGTGGTATTTGTAAGAACTATTGCCAAGGGCTCTCGCTCAAGGGCTATTTTTTGAAAAACTTTTTCTGAAGAAACTACCTCCTAGAAACCGTTCGCTTTTCAGATAATCATGGCCATTTTTGTACAATTCTGCACCAGCATAGTTAACCTCCCGTTCATAGGGGGGCGCTAGGCCCCATGTGTTATGTGTTTAATATGACGAGCTCAGTGCTGTTCAGCTGCCCAGCCTGCCTCATGCAGAGCCCTAGAGAGCAGCGAGGCCTGTCTGGGGTGTGCTGTGCTGTTCAGCTGCCCAGCCTGCCTCATGCAGAGCCCTAGAGAGCAGCGAGGCCTGTCTGGGGTGTGCTATATGCTTGTCCTTGTTCTGTGTGTGCGTATTTGTAGAGTTTTAAGCGTGTGTCTTTTACTCTGTGAGAGAGAGAGAGTGTGTGTGTGTGTGTGTGTGTGTGTGTGTGTGTGAGAGAGAGAGAGGAGCAGCACTAAGGCCCCCTCCCCCCCTCCTGCGTCTCTCCTCCAGGTCCAGGTCTCCGTCTCGTCGCCGACGCTGAGGAGATCATGTCTGTGCCCCTCTTAAATTCCATGAGTTTAACAGGCTTGTCTCATTGTCGAGGCAACAGTGTAGGTGGACTCTCCAGACCCCTCCCCCTACCCTCCTGCTCTCTTTCTTTCTCTCTACCCATCTTCCTCTCCATTTCTCCCCCTTCTACTTTGTAAATATGTGTTCTTTTTAAGTGAAGCCTGAAAACAGGACATTTTGAATGCTAGGGTTTTGCCTTGTATCATGCAAAGCGAAGTGCTTTGTAAGTGTGTAGAATCTCTAAAGGTGTATTATTTTAAACCATAACAGAATTAACAGAAATCACAATGTTGATGTAATCCAATAAAAGTGAAATGGTCCCTTTCCCTGTCTGCACTGGTCTGTTTGAACCAACTTTGACCCAAATAACTCCCTGAAAATGTTTGTTTTAATCAAGTTATTAAAAGTATTGTCTGAAATTGTAAATTATAAACATTGTATCACTTTTCATTACATTATATCTCCACTGATGAATGAAACGCGTGCTCCTCCAGTTTGTAAACAGACACGTGGTTGGCCGTTGCTGCTAAGACTAGGAACTATTTTTGTAATGATCCGTGTTTCCAGTCGGAAGAAAGCATAATGGGGACACGGTCACATTGACTGGTCTGTCCGATACATACAACGCTAAATAATAAGTATATATTTAAGCAATATGTATTGTAAGAAGTTTGGGGAGCTCGTGCAAGGGATATGTACCACAAGTTTGAAGAGAGACGGGGCTGCGTCGAGAAGGAGAGTGTTCAGCTGGACCTCAGTATGTCAACGGCGCACTCTGCTTCTCAACCGTCGCGCATATCCAGCTGTCCAACTACGCCCGGTACCAAACCATGTCAGGTAAAACATCTACAGCATGAACCATCAACTGTTAATGACTCGTATGCTTTTATCCAAGCCAGGTCAAAAACTATAGAATACACTGTAGGATTACTTTAATCAAGTGTGAGTTGACTACTTTTCACTCACTAGCCTATTACCAAAAGTGGTGCACATTATCATCAGTCCGGTTAACGTGAACAGCCTGTCGTATACCTGCAGGGCCTGCTACGCCTCGCAGTCCACCGTGGACCCAGACGAGGTGAAGAAGTTCCAGGCGCTGGCCAGCAAGTGGTGGGATGAACAAGGGGAATTTGCAGCCCTCCACTCCATGAACGACTTACGGGTGCCTTTCATACGGTCTGTGCGTTTGTCTGAAGCCAATGACTAACAATTGGTCACTTCAGCTTTTGACAATTTTACAGAGACCATTCAGGGTCTGTTGAGGGGATGGCCACAGGGTGGATTGTTACGACAGATATCAAATCAAAGCGACAGAGAGCCTCCACATCAGCACTGTGCTAGAAAAGTGGAGGGGGTGCAGTATTAAGGAGAGAGGAGATGGGGCTATTTTAACCGATTTGATCTGCTGCCCTGACCCCATCAACTCTGCGCTGGCCATCCAGCCTATAATACCCCAACACCCCATGTCCTGTTGATGGGTTGCCTTAGTGACAGCTGATGTGGCCACACCCTCCAGGCAAGACCCTGCTGTTGCTGGGCTGTCAGATAAAGAACATCAAGCTGTTGTTACACTGATAGGTGTGTCATCCCAGCACCGGATCTGTGTGGAGATGGACTGACAGGCTGGGGTTGGGGCCAATTGTTTTTGCTCTGTAATGTACCTAGGGGATGATATTCAAGCCTATTTGTCATCGCAACAGTGGCCGGGGGGTACTGGGACAGAGGGAGGTGTCAGAAACATGGAGCACAACAGGCCTTCACCCACCCCAAACAGGCCTTCACCCACCCACCCCACCTCTTCTACCCTCCCTATCCTACCTCTTTTCTGGCTCCACCTCAACCCTGCCCCCCCCCCCTCACCCCAGTGTGGAAGAAGCCCATTGACTTCAGTGCATTCCACCTCCAGCGCTGTCAGACTGTCGCAGCGACAGGGAGCACAGACTCGCAGACTAGTTCAGGTAGTGATCTCGGACCTCGGGGACTTCCTATTGACCTCTGACCTCTGTCCACAGGGACAACCTGATGAGTGTCCACGGGGTGCGCCACCCCGGGAAACCCCTCGCCGGCCTACGCATCCTGGACATGGGCTGTGGAGGAGGCCTCCTCACAGAGGTAGCACCGCCGCGTGTGCGCGCGTGTGTGTGTGTGTGCGCGCGCGTGTGTGTTTCTCAGAAAGCAGGACAAGTGGGAAGGGAGTGTTCAACAAGGAGATAGGCTGCCGTCTTCCCACCATCCCATGCGTAGCTGTTTCGGTGTTCCAATCGTTCGAATCACCAGCATTCAGATCACATCCAGCTCTCCTGGGAGGTTCCTCCTCAGTTGTCGGCTGTTAGACGCGGCCCTGCGTGTACCAGCGTCCAGAAATACACCCAGGCGTCGGCCTCAGCGCTGTGCTCTGCTGACGTGACCGGTCGCGGTTTGGTGGAAGGGACAGTCGGTACTTTACTGTTGTTTACGTGTTGGTTAGTTTGGATATCTATCTATCAGACGTTGCTTTCTGCTGTGGACGGACCAGCTGTTAGGGCTGATGCGAGCAGACAGCATCAGGTCCCATTATCGCTGTCTGTCACCCACACACACAATGTACTGTACACACTGCGTGTGTGTGTGTGTGTCACAATCCTGTGGCGAGGGACGTTCCCTTCACAGGAGATCAGCTGTGGAGGGCTGACGAGACTGGGGGAGGACAGTGTGGATTTCTCTCTCCGACACGTGACATTTGGTCTGTTTTGTCTTCCACCCATAAGGGGGCGACAGATCCCCAGCTTCCGTTAACAATGCAGTGAAATAGTATGCAGTGTCAGAGTGGGCTCTGACAGTGTCGTCTTATATTGCGATGTAGAGTCCTTCATCTGCAGCGCCAACCAGACAGCTCTTTAGCGCCATCTGCTGGCAATTAGTTTATCCTTTTTATATCAAAACATTGTTTTTATTTTCATACAATGAACAAAAGACATGAGGTCGATCAGTTGCATCAGGTGATGTGAAAGTCTACCATTCTGTGATGAACAACTCCCATGTTAAATTGACTATATTTTCAGTTGTCAGACTCTGTTAGTCGGATGTGTATCCTGTTTAGACGAGCACTCTTCTCCCTTTTCTTTCTTTAATCAGCAACAGAATGTCATATTTTCTGTACTGTAGGCTGTTTATAATATCTATCCATTGGTTCAGGGTTGGAGACAAAAAGCAGTGTCTTGCCTTCTTGCTTGCTACTATGATCATTTTCGATAAGCATTTGCTTACATCCAGTTCCTGAGCTATGTTTCCTAGGGAGAGAGAGAAAGTGAACTAAATGTCTAGTTCTCTTTACCACTTTGGCATTATGTAATCTGGTGAGTTGCTGTGGTCCATCTGGACTAACACTGTACTCATCACCCTCCCTCCCTCCCTCTCTCTCCACCCCCAGCCCCTAGGCAGACTGGGGGCAGACGTGTTGGGTATTGACCCGGCAGCCAACAGCATCGGCACAGCAGAGCTCCATACCTTCCGAGACCCGGAGCTGCAGGGGCGTGTCACCTACCGGGCCTGCACCCTGGAGGAGCTGTCGCAGGGCCTGGAGGGGGAGGGGGGGGAGGTGGGGGAGGGGGAAGAGGAGTCGTTCGACGCAGTGGTGGCGTCTGAGGTGGTGGAACACCTGGCTGACCTGGACACCTTCGCCCTCTGCTGCGGCCACGTCCTGAAGGTAGCTCACGTGACCTGCTGCCTGCCGCAAAGTCATCATGTGATGCTCTGTCTTATTGTCATATGAGGAGGAGTGTGTGAATGTGTGTGTGTGTGTGTGTGTGTGTGTGCGTGCGTGCGTGAGTGTGTGCGTGTGCCCACCAGCTCCTGCACACGCTCTATTAGCCCTATATTTGTGTCTTTGCTGTTAGTACTGTGTGTGTGTTCACCAGATGTGTGGGTCAGTGTGTTGGGAGGCCAGCACCTCTTAATCTCCTCTAATGCCTCATCTTGTTAGAGCCGCAGCCTTACAGTGCGTTCACACTGCAGCGGAGCGGGCGGCGCGTGGCGTCGGCTTCCAATTCATTTTCAATGAAACCAGGCGTTGACGCTCGCGTAGGGCATTGTGGGAAGGCGAGTTGGATTTTCTCAACTTTATGTAAATGAGGAGCGTGAAAACGCTAGCGTTGGCCAATCGGATTGTTTTCTTGTTTCTTGTAACGTAGCAACCTTTGGTCATGATAAACATTTCTAGGTTTCACAATTTCAAGATGGAGGAGAAACTTTTCGTATGTGTCTGCACACCCAGTTCTGTTCAGAACAAAGTTACTAATGTGACGAGCCTGAATTTAAAGATTACATTAAACTAATAATGCATGGTGCATGGTTGCCGATGTCGTCATTGTTCCTAGTGTGTTTTTATAGCCTACTTTTAAATTCAGTCTCGTCACATTACGTGACTGTTCTGTGCCACTGCTAGCCCAGCCTACAAACGACTGGTTGAGTGACCGGTGGCGTAACATGTATTCTACTGTAATCTTGCACTAGTAAAATCTTGCACTTACATAAATGTTGTGTAAAAGTGGTATTTTGATCGATATTGTGAGTACATGAACCCAAATCTGCACGCTTGGCCATGACTACAACAGTGACCTTAGAGAACTACAACTCTGTATTAACTTGTCTAACACGCCCCCGAGCGTGGTGTACTGTGGGAAGGCAAGCGATGCAGAGCGTTAAAAAACGCTGCAGTGTGAACGCACTGTTACTCAGGTTGCAGTCTATTCTATCTGACTGGAGCAGACCCTGTTAAGCTGAGCTGAACCACGCGATTACGCTATGTTGCATTGTTTATTAGTAAACAGTAGAGGTCAGGAGGATCAGTAGATATCTTGAGAGAACAATGTAGACCTGTAGAGAGCACAATAGCACAGTAGAGAACACAGTGAATCGGTGAACTACGGTTTGGATAGACTTTCCCCTGTCTTGTGGCTGTTCCATTAACACCTCCCTCTGCTCCCCTCCTGTGGCTGTTCCACTAACACCTCCCTCTGCTCGCCTCCTGTGGCTGTTCCACTAACACCTCCCTCTGCTCCCCTCCTGTGGCTGTTCCACTAACACCTCCCTCTGCTCCCCTCCTGTGGCTGTCCACTAACACCTCCCTCTGCTCGCCCCCTGTGGTTGTTCCACTAACACCTCCCTCTGCTCGCCCCCTGTGGCTGTTCCACTAACACCTCCCTCTGCTCGCCCCCTGTGGCTGTTCCACTAACACCTCCCTCTGCTCGCCCCCCGTGGCTGTTACACCAACACCTCCCTCTGCTCCCCTCCTGCCAGCCCGGAGGCTCTCTCTTCATCACCACCATCTCCAAGACCAACCTGTCCTACGCCCTGGCCATAGTGGCGGCAGAGCGGGTGCTGGGCATCGTGCCCAGCGGTACCCACGACTGGGACAAGTTCATCACCCCTGTGGACCTGGAGCGCCTCCTGGAGTCCAGTAGGTCTCCCGCATCTTCGTCATCCACTTCCTGTTTCCCTCCTGTTTCTTCCTGTTCGTCTTCCTTCTCCGACCCCTCTAGGTCTCCCTTTTGTTATTGATGCATTCTTCCGGATGTCTCTCTTCCTCCCTCAGATGGTTTTAGTGTGGAGAGTATCCAGGGAATGCAGTACAACCCTGTGTCTGCGGGGTGGAGCTGGACGCAGAGCACCAGCGTCAACTACGCCCTGCACGCCGTCAAGAGGAAGGAGGAGCCCCCTCCCGGCCACACCCAAACAGGCCCCGCCCACACTGGAGGCAGAGACGCACCCCCTTCTGGACACAACTGAGGGCGAGGGAGGGTGAGGGGGCATAGGAGGGGGAAGACTGGGATGGAGGAGGGAGGACTGGAGCATCTGGAAGGTTCTTCCCCGGAGGTCGACTGTAGGAGATGTTCCGGAGCAGACCTGGAGGATGAGAGGATGGAAAGACGGGGCGGGGGATGGAACAGAGCTCGTCTGGACAGTCCCTGTGTGTCTTGTTGGCAGGTTGGTGATTTTTTGAGCCAGCAGACTCCAGACAGCAGTGCTGAGCTGGTGTGACCTTGTTTGAAGCGCACACTGCTGCCCGCTGTCTCGAAGAATCACCATGAGATGAGCTGAAGTCCGAGTGTTCACGGCCATGGTGGCCACGTTTTATCTCTGGGCGAGAGGTTAGATGTATACTGTTCAAAAGGAAAAAGACAGAATCATGCCTAATAAACAGATGAAACATGTATGGATTTCATCATTTACCTCTCCATCCAGTTCTTATCTAAAGCCCTCCAGGCTGGCTGGCTGGTCCACACTGGTCTAGGTCTTCGTACACATCAACTGTCTCTCTGGTTTGCCCATAGTATAATCGATGGTTCCATTCACTGCACAAGATATCTACCACATAATTACACGCTCCATCAAAAGAAGTGTTGTTTCATAATTAATGGTTGCGTAGGAGGCCCTGTTGTCTCTGAGCCACATGAAGCTGTCTGAAGAGGCTCTCTCTTCTGACCCACAAATATAGGACTGGGCTGTATCATCCCATCTCCATGGCAACTAGGGGAGGGTAATTGGCTTGTTAGTGAATTATTACATAACTCCACCTCAAGCCTTCCAGGTGGGAGTGTCACTCCTAAAGCAACATTAACAAACCAGCCAGGCTGAAGGTTCCTTAGGAAACAGTTGGAACTTGTTCTGCTTATGGAACAGTAGATCTGAAATTGCTGGTCCATATCAGCAACATAGATGTTCTATTACAGAGAAGAGATGACATGTGTGAATTACCCTCCCTTAATTCAGAGTGTCCCACTAAGCAACAGGCTCCAGATTTCGAAAGCCGCTGACTGACGATTATGGATTCTTAAACGCCATTATGTTAAGATTTTGATTGAGCTTGGAATGTGGAAGCAACATTATCTCCCCACACACGCGTTTGAAAATGATGAGGGCATTCCGGTAAACGACAGCACCAGGGTGCGGAGAACACCGTGTTATTAGCATACTGCTTCTCGCTGGGTACGTAACTGCCCTTCAGTTAAAGAATCCTTACGAAATCGTTGTTTTGCAACAGAGATGCGTAAAGCAATTGCTGCAGAGAACTCGCAGTACCAATGTATTTTCCGAGATGACTGTCCATATTCACTTTACAAGTTGTTTCCGGGTGAGTAAAACTACAAAGTCTATTGTAATTTTTGTGTTAGGCTGTTGCTAAAATAGCCGAGTTGGCACCGGCACCGGATACGCGTGTGTTTTGTTGGTGTGTTTATATACAAGTTGAAAACAATTGTTTTCATTGTCAGTTTAACAGTGAGTATTATAAATGAATACCATATAATATATAACATTAAAGATTCCACTCATAAAGAGGAGGATAAAAAGGTATAGGCCTAGTTTAATTTTTGGATCTCTTATTGCTCTTTAGCTAATACCGGTGGATTATGAGGGCTGAATCAGTTTGCATGAGACATCTGCTTTAGCCCAGTTCAGATATTCAGGTGGACAGTCTGCAGGCTACAGTATGTTCCCCGTCAGCTCGCATCGTTGTTAGTTTAACTGAGATGCGAGGGGAGTGTACTCCGACGAGGCGCGGTGACATCACCGGCTTCCATTGGAACAGACAAAGGCTCCGAGCGCTGGCGGAGGATGCCGATGTGGGTGCGGGCACCATCAGGGGCGAAGATGCTGCTACCTCCCGCTCGGTTGATCGACACCATGTCGCCAGGCTGTATAGCTGTCCAGGAACTTTGATGAGGTCCGGTGGGGGTTATTGGGTGGAAGTTGGAGGGCAGGCCTACCAAAAGAGACCATGTATTGGAGTGCGGGCTTCGCCTCGTCCCGGCCCTGCGTGGTTGAGCTCGGCCGAAACCACAGCCTGCCCTTTGGGTTTTGTGGCTCTGAGGAACACCAGTCTTTATATGGATACTTTGCCGCTGTTCCTTTACAGGACTACAGTGCGCTCGTGACGGGACTGGGTACCGACTCATGGTGGAAGAAGACGCTCTATGTCACCGGTGGAGCGCTCCTTGCCGCCGCAGCTTACCTATTGCACGAGCTGCTCGCTATCAGGTATGATCTCCGTTAAAAACTCGGTACAGAAAATGCTACCGTGAATGACAACATGTCTTCATATTCTTATCACGATCAGTGTATATGCTGTTATGTCTGTGTAACGATCTGAGGATGCAGGGCGCATGAGGATGATGAGGATGAAGATATTGTCATTATTGCTATACAGGCCCATTCACTTTGGCTAGGTTATTGACTGCGGCTGCACCAACAACCCAACCTCTCTCTGTTTTCTAGACCGTTCGTTGTGTTTATTGTAGCACAATCTGCATGCAGAGATGGTCGTAAAACACCATGACCATTCGGACTGTACTGTATGAAACACGCGTCTGCTCATGTGCCAGGTCTCGTGCCTGCCCAGCGACTTGAACATAAATAACCGTTCCTCGGGCTCTGCAGCAGTCACGATGCCCTTAACTGACATTCCACGTGAGCTACAAATGTAAACGTTCACTCTCTTTTCAAAGCGGACGAATCAAAGATCGTGATTTAAATCCGTGTTGTCTTTTGGTATCAAGGATTACTCTGCCTATATTTTAATGTTCGGAAAAGTACGCCACTGTAATAATAAAGCCGTCAATCATGGATTTAAGATAGAACATCCGGTACCCACGACGGACGGGATCGGTGTCCCGGTAGCTTGTTTTATGGGCTATAATCTGTCACTGTTTGTGGTTCATTAATCCTCATCTGAATCACATTCATAGGCTAACCTGTCATTGTATTGGTACCTGAATAAGCCTTTGGCTCGTGTTGCCTCTTAGTATAGTTCTATGATTCACTGGCCCGTGCCGTCTTGGAAACTGGTCATTGGCTTCGACTGACCGTTTAGTTTTTCATCATCTTAGAGAAAATGGACTGTCACGTTGTCTGAACCGTTTCAGCACCACGACTCTCTGGACAGCGATAGTAAAAAACGTCAATTTCCTTAGCTCTGATTGATCTTCTGATCTGCTCTATATAAAGATCAAACAACGTGTAAACATTAAACTTGCATGTTTCCTTTTGACTGAATAATCATCAGTCTGACCTCAGATTAAATCTGATTTATTTATGGACTCTAGCTATCACTAACCCTAACCGTGTGTTTGTACTTGTCAATGTCTGTCTGCCTGTGTGTGTATACAAACAGTATATTTCTCTGTGGGGGAGTGGGGGTAGCATCCTGCTCTGCTGTGTCACCCTGGCTATAAAGAGCAGCAGCTGACCCCCTCCTTTCTGCCCCCTCCCCTTCTCCCTCTCTCCTTCCCTGGGGGGCTTGGAGCTGAAAACAACTCCTCCCATCCTCCAATCAGAATCTGCCTTGTTAGGCTACACACTGACTATTATCTCCACTGTTCAACTACTCTTTTATTTTTGTCTCTATCTTTTCACTTCCTTCCTAATTCTCTTATGCTCTTTCCCTCTCTCTCTCTCTCTCTCTCTCTCTCTCTCTCTCTCTCTCTCTCTCTCTCTCTCTCTCTCTCTCTCTCTCTCTCTCTCTCTCTCTCTCTCTCTCTCTCTCTCTCTCTCTCTCGCTGTCTCTCTCTCACTTGATCTGTTTTCCCTCCCTCAGGAAGGAGCAGCAGCTGGACTCTAAGGACACCATTATCCTCCACCAGTTCTCCAGGCCCAACCACGGAGCCCCCAGCCTGTCGCCCTTCTGTCTGCAGCTGGAGACCTACCTGCGCATGCTCGACCTCCCTTACCAGGTACCACACACACACACACCCTGTGTGCTCACTGTGTGTCTCAGGATGGACAGAAGTCAAGTGTGTCATGTAAGGATTTGGGGGAAATCCCTAATCCCTCGCCTCTTCCTGTCTGGTGTCCCTGTAGAACTACTTTGATGGGGGGCTGTCGCCCCAGGGGAAGATGCCCTGGATAGAGTACAACCACCAGCAGGTTTCAGGGTCAGAGTTCATTGTGGACTTCCTGGAACAGAAGCTGGGCCTCAGCCTGAACAAGCACCTGAGTGCCCAGGAGAGGGCGCTGTCCCGTGCGGTTACCATCATGGTGGAGGAACACCTCTACTGGTGAGACACACACAGATTCTCTCTCACACGCTCACATTATACAGTAGACACATGCACACACAGTTGCTCTCTATGACTCTTGTCTATTCCTGAGGTCATTTGCTAAGTGTGTGTGGTGAAGCTAATGCTCATCCTGCCTCTCTCTTTCTCTCTTTCTCTCTTTCTCTCTTTCTTTGTCTCTCTCTCTCTCTCTCTCTCTCTCTCTCTCTTTCTCTTTATCTCTCTCTTTTCTTTATTGATTGCTTTCCCTACCTTAATTAATATTTATTTCACTCCTTATTGATCTCTCTCTTTGTATCTGTCTATTTCTCTCTCTCACTCTTTATTGATCGCTTTCTTCCTCTCTCCGTTTCTTATTTCCTCCCCTCTGACCTCTTTTCTCTCCTCCTTCCATCCCCCCTCCCTATCTCAGTGAGAGTGGGCTATGTTTAGACCAACAGAGGGCTATTGATTCAATTATTTATGGATGTCCCAGGGCAGTGGGATAGCATGTTGCTCAGGGTGTGTGTGTAGTCAGGCTAACAGAAGGCCTCGTGCTGGGGGGAGAGGATGTCAGGTGTGGGTCTGGGATGTATGGCGCTTCTCCTTTCACTGCCCCTCCAGAGGCTCAGAGATACAGACATCAGCCGCCTTTCATCTGGAACAATTAACCTAAACAGGATGGATTTCACAAGCTAATTGCATTTATAATGACATTCTCCCTCTGCTTCCTGTTTGTGCGCGTGCAGTGAGAAGGGGGGGGGTGGGGGGGGGGGGGGTGGTGGTGGGGGGGGTGATAGGCACTGAGGTCTAGAACAATAAAAACTTTCCTGGTCTAACACTCCAGTCACTACAACCATCATCCTCTTGCCTCAATCATACTCTTCTCCCCTGTGTGTATGTGTTTGTGTGTGTGTGTGTCCAGGACCATCGCCTACTGCCAGTGGGTGGAGCACCAGGAGCATAGCCAGCAGCTGCTTCCCGTCTGCGGACCCCTGAGTGGCGTGCTACGCTGGGTGCTGGGTCAGCTGACGAGCGGCGTGCTCCAGAGAGAGATGTACGGCCAGGGCCTGGGACGGCTCCCCCGCGAGCAGATCTACCTGCTGATGGAGAAGGACCTGCGCACGCTGGCCGATCTACTGGGTAAGAAGGATAGAGTGGGAGAGGAAGAGGAGGAGAGGAGGAGAGAGGATGGAGAGGAGGGGAGCCACGCTTTGGGTCTGAGTTTCTCTTCCTGTCCCTCCCCCAGGTGAGAAGCGCTACTTCCTGGGAGGCTGCGTGTCTCAGCTGGACGCGAGCGTCTTCGGCCTGCTGGCCGTGCCCATGTGGAGCCTGCCGGGGTCGCGACCCGAACAGCTCATCAAAGGTAGGAGCCCCGTCGATGCCCACAGCACTTCCTGTTTCCTGGTGTAATCCTCCCATTTCCACCGCTAGGTGGCAGTAAAAGACAGCATGCAGTGTTGGGTTATTATCAGCACGCGTGAATTCATGACAGGGAATACCGACTGGTCAGACATTCCTTTTCTTGATTCCGCCTTGTGGTCCCCTGCGTTCCCCCCTCCCTCTCGCCCCACCCTCCCCAGGTGAGCTCATCAACCTGGCCATGTTCTGTGAGCGCATGCGCAGGCGCTTCTGGCCCGAGTGGTTTGTGGACCTGGAGGACCTGTACTACGACGGGGAAACAGACAGCCGCGGGTCTCCTACCGGCCCTGCGGACCTGGGCCTGTTCTCCAGGACTGACACCCTGGAGGAGAGCGAGGACAGCGCCCCTCGGAGTGGAGACAAACACGCGCACACACACGCACGCTGTCGTGCACACTCCACCGACACGGACGCCTCCCTGTTTGACTCTGACGTGGGCACGGACTCAGACAACGAGCTGCAGCTCAAGGGAAGCCCGGATCTCTGTCCGGAAACGACGAGCCAAATAGTCTGATGACATCACTGCCTTTGCAATGGCAGTCCGATGACAGGGCCTCTCATGATCTGATAGTCCAATGAGGGCATCTCTGATGAAACTGTTGTGTCCAACGAGGGGAGCTCTGATAAAACAGTTCCGTCCAATGAGAGGACTTCTGATGAGCTGTTCGTTAAATGAAAGGGTTCGTTATGATTACCATTAATAATGTCCTTCCAGAGCTCTGCACTGGTGTTTATATGCAGTGTATGACATCCTGTTAGTCAAGTGACTTCCTGTATGAGTTTATGGACTTCCTGTTTGGGCGTGTCATGCTGTGACGTATGCTCCCGTGGTCTGGCAGGGTTACATGGCCTTATTGACCTTCAGTACCAGAGAGACTGCCACTTGGACTGGTAGAATGGAGGGGTGGAGAGATGGAGGGATATAAGATGGAGAGATGGAGGGATATAAGATGGAGAGATGGAGTCTGGATAGATGGAGGAGGATGTTGACCATGCTGAGCTGGTAACTGGACAAGTTTGAAAGCAGTTCTACTTTTTCACCACCAGAGGCCGCCGTAGCTCTATATTATGCCATTCTTTCTTCAGACTCTAGTAAAAAAATCTAAAAATCATAAAGTAACACCAGATTAAATGTGTCCCCTTGTCAAATTAACTGTGTATGTGCAGAGTGAATAGAGGTGAATGTGGTTAATGTGATTGATTGTTGGATTTGACGTTGGGTTGTTCATTTCTGACTGACCAAACCAGTGGCACTTTATTTTATTTTTTTATTTGAATATCAACATAGTCTATGTCAAACTGTTAATTTATATAACGGCTTGTTTTCTTACTGCTCTCAAAGAGAGAACAAATTGTTTTGCACAATCGTGTTTCATTTGAACTGATGTCATGTGATTGGTTGTTCTAATCAGATAGTTGTTGTTTTTTAGGCTGTTTGATTGGTGGACAGAAACACTGCTTGGTCTATCAGTAGTTAGTAGCACTACATACAACTGACGTGTGTGCGTATGTTTGTTTGTGTTTGTGTGTACCTGCAATATAAATCAGGATCATAGTAGTCAGTAGTTCATTGCAGAGGCACAACATGATAAATACGAGACTACCCAATCAGAAGAGCCTTTCTAGTGTTGTTAAACTTCATGTGGTGACTAGGTGGACCAAGAAATCTGACCTGTGGACCACCATGTTATATGTGACAGTACTGGAGCCTAAATAAAGACATGCTGTCATCATTTCCGACCTATATAGACACGCGTGTTTTGATCATTTCAACATTCCACAGCTCACCTTGTATTTACTTTAACTGTGTGGACTGTGTGTCAATGAGTTAGAAAATAACCAAGCAGAGAAGAGGGGAGATAAGGGGAGGCAATGAGAGAGGAGGGAAGGGGTGGAGAGGAGAGGGGAGGGGAGGAGAGGGGGAAGAGAGGAGAGGAGAAGCGAGGATAAGAGAAGAAGATGAGTGGAGAGGAGAGGAGAGGAGGATCAGGAGCAAGTGTCCCAGGAGGAGGAGCAGGTGCAGGCTGCCAGCGAGGCCCTGGGGCCTGAAGGGCCAAACAGCTTCACACAATCTGCACTCCTCTTTTAATTTCTCTCTCTCACTCTCTCTCTCTCTCTCTCTCTCTGAACAGATCAGTGATCCACAAAGAGAGGTAAACACACAGAGGCGAATTAAAAAGGAAACTCCCCTGGCACAGCAAACACATTATCCCAAGTCAACACACAAACATGCACACACACGTGCACACACAAACATGCACACACACGTGCACACACACACACACGTGCACACACACACACCCTGCAGCATCGCAACCAAAAACTGTTATGTTGAATATGTTCCGTTGTAGTCTTAAGATGATGTGTCTTTCTAGATCCACATAGACATCCTGCACATCCCTCCCTGCAGGTTCAATCTGTGTTATCCTAGTTCCTTCCGTTTCTGACCTGGATGTGTGTATTCAGATGGGGTTGGCTGTACCCAGCCCTCCCAGCCCCCTTAGCCCCCCAGCCCCCTGGCCTCCAGACCTCCTCCTTGGCAGGGGTCCGTCCATCTGCCTCCCCCCTGAGTCCTGAGGGATGGGAGGCCACTGCGGCCCCCCACGACCAGCTGCTCACCCCCAGAACCTGCCTCTTGCTGCCAGGTAGTACCCATGCACACACACACACACACATACAGTTAAACACACACTGGTCCTGGCAGGCTCAGGTGCTCACCACAAAGGCAGGGTTAGAGGGGAGCTGATTCCAACAGGTGGCGCTGTTTTCTTTTCTAATTACACCTTTATTAATTCATTGGCACGCCGATGAGATGACTCTGGCTCTCTGATCGCTCACAGGATAGCAGCCAAGGATTGTCCTCTGCTCTGCTCTGCTCGCCTCTCCACTTCTCTTCTCTCCTTTTCCTCTCCTGTAAGATTTTCTACCCTCATCTCTGTTCACTTTCTTCCCCCCCGCCCCCTCCCCGGTCCCCCATTTTTCTCCTCTCTCTCTCTCTCTCTCTCTCTCTCTCTCTCTCTCTCTCTCTCTCTCTCTCTCTCTCTCTCTCTCTCTCTCTCTCTCTCCCTCTCTCTCGCTGTCTGTCTCTCTCTCTCCCTCTCTCTCTCGCTGTCTCTCTCTCGCTGTCTCTCTCCCTCCCCCTCTCTCTCTCTCTCTCTCTCTCTCTCTCTCTCTCTCTCTCTCTCTCTTCAGAAGCTTACTGCCTAATTCCCCAGTTGTCGTGCCATAAAAACAATAACTATCAATCCCAGACGAGACAGAGGGCGAACCCAGCAGCTTCTTTCTCTTGTTTTTTGATATTTGTCTTTATCTTCCCCTCTTTCTTTCTGAGAGTAGAGGATGTTGGCAAAGCCTCTTTAACTCGCTGGTATTATAGAGGATTAGTTTGGGCCCAGATCCCTGTGTATGTGTGTATGTGTGTATGTGCGCGTGTTTGTGTGCATGGGCTTCTGTGCCTGTTTATTCCTTGGTTGTGGTAGACTCGCTAGGTAAACAGTTTGTGTGTCACACTTGATTGCATTTCAGAAATTAAAAAGTGTGTGTGACAATGGGCTGGGCCACTGAGGGCTGGGGTATAAAGGCTGGGGGCTGGGGGCTGTCTGGGGGCTGTAGGCCTAGGGCTGGGGAATAGAGTCTGGGGTCTGGCTGGGGGCTGAAGGCTGGCTGAGGGCAAGGGACTGGGGAATAGAGGCTGGGGGCTGGCTGGGGTTTGGCAGGGGGGTGACATGTTAGACCCAGGGGCCTTTGGGGACCTGGTTCTCTCTGTGACAGAGTGACCCTCCCTGGCAGCCAGAACAATACTGACAGTCCTGGACAATCAACACTGGCCCATCTGTCTCTCTCCTGCCCTCCCCTCTCTTCTCCTCCCTCTTTTCCTCCCCCTCTTCCTCTTTTTTCCTATTAGAGAGACCGGAGGGTGTAGAGAGACAGAGAGAGAGAGAGAGAGAGAGAGAGAGAGTGAGAGAGAGAGTGAGAGAGAGAGAGAGAGAGAGAGAGAGAGAGAGAGAGAGAGAGAGAGAGAGAGAGAGAGAGAGAGAGAGAGAGAGAGAGAGAGGCCACAGAGGAGAGACAGGGGCAACAGAGGGTGGAAAGAAACGGGCTGAGAGGGGCAAAAGATAGATTTAAACCTTTTCCGCTAACTCTGGTCTTTAAAAGCCTGTATTTTATTGTCCTTTGGTTTTATTTCGTTGCTTAGGCTATTTAGACGACACAACAATACACTCAATATTTGTTTTTGTTTACAAGCACAACAAATTTGTGAGGTGTTTTATTTGCATTCCGTAATTCCGCAGGTGCCAACTGAAGCCGGTTGCTCTGCTCCTGCCTCATATCCCACCTCTGTCTGCGGGGAGCAACTCAGAGCCGCGGTCTGCCTGCAGCGTACGGGTCTCGCCAATATATAATCCGTTGTTATCTTGTCACCACGTGGAGCTCTGCCATCCCACGAGACAACACCGAAATTCATTAATCTAATTTAATATGTTGTATTGCCCAAATGAGGCGCGAGGTGGCTTTGCTGCAGGATAAGAGCAAAGTAAAGCTCCGTCCCATAAGACAAGCACAGCCGCACCAAGCGCTAACGGTAACATGCTTCATTAAACTCTTAATTACCTATTGTTACTAACTAGTTCGTGGTGTTTTAATGAGAATCTACGGGCGGTTAAATGTAATCTAAATTTTCTAATCTACTGGTCCATTACCAAGGAGTCAAAATGTTATTGGTTTTGTGAGTAATCAGACTTTTAAATGGCGTTGATTCCGTTCCCCAAGGCCTCGGAAGGGGCTCGACTGTGTAATTGAATTCCGCTTTTTTTCTTCTTCTCTTTTTGGGAGAAGTGGAGGTTTTCTCTTGTGCACTCAGTCACTCAGCTCGAGGACCGTCTCCTCGGTTCCGGTTGGATCACAAGGTTGCTGCGCTTCACAACCTCCGACGCGCGGGTCACCATGGCGACCCCTTCACAAGAGAGGCTTCTAAAGCTGCCAAAGGAGCCAGGCTAGACACAGTCTGAAGAACTGTAGTATGTGTGTGCGTGTGTGTGTGTGCATTTATATGTGTGTGCGTGTGTGTGTACGTGTGTGTATGTGTGTGCACTTCAGTCATGTCCCCTCTGTGCTGTTACCTGGAGCCAGATAAGCTCAAGGATTGATCACCATGTGTTTTCTGTGAGTGAAGGGGAATCGTTCTCACACACATGCTGTGAGGTTAATATGAGCCGAACGCACACAGACACACACACACTCACACACACACATACACACACTGGGTTCAGCCCTCTTATAGAGTAGTTCCCTAGCCTCTGTCTGTCTTCTTAGCAGAACCTGCAGAACTGACTGAACCTTCTGTCTATCATGTCATGGGAGTTTTGTCTGGGGCTGCCCTGTCCTGTCTTTCTCTGTACAGTTGTTGCCATAAGTTTTGGCAATGACATATGTTGTGTTTTGCAAAGTATGCTGGTTCAGTATTTGAGGAAAATGTTTTCACATGTTTCTGTAGAATACTGGAATATATTGTAATCTTCAGGCACATTTCATATTTTTTAAGCTAAGTTAAAAAAATTTGGGGGGCGAACATTTTCAATATATGCAAATAGTCCCCTCTTTTACAGCAGTCAATCTGCTCTTAAAATCCAATTAGAATGATAGAGTGATTTCACCTGGCTCGAACTAGTTCACACTTTCCCCTGTGTGGATGATATGACTCACTGCAATTATGTTGGCAGTCATTTTATGCCAAGGCCCAGAAAGCTTTGCAAACACAAAATGTATGTCGCTCCCAATACTTTCGGCCACGGCTGTATATCTGTGTGTTTGTGTGCGTGCGTGGTGTGTGTTAGGAAGGTCTTGTTGTTGTGTGGATCTTGTAAGATGTGTGTGTGCGTGTGGCTGCGTCTGTATGTGTGTGTCGTTGGCACTGGTGCAGGCCTGGTTGTTGCGATCACAGTTTCAGGTCAGACGGGCGCAGCGGGGAAGTCTCGGATTATTACTGAGGATATAACCACAGGCAAATGCATTGTCTTCTCTGCCCTCCTTACCCACCACCCTTATTTCTCTGTCAACCCCCCCCCCCACACACACACACACACACACACTCTGATGATGGATGACAACCTTGATGTGGGGTAGCAGTGTTTGTGGTGCATAGTGACCAGGGACAGTCGTCCGTTCTGACAGGCTCCACAGCGGCTAATGAGCTGCATCAGTCAACTGGAGTGGAGCAGTGTACACCTTTCTCTCTCTCCCCTCTCCATCTCTGTTGCTGTGTCTCCTCTCTCCCTCACACTCTTTCTCGCTGTCGCTCTCTTTCCATCTTCTCCCATCAGTCTGTCCCTGTCTCTCTACCCATGGCAGCCCCACACGCTCGACACTCTCTAATGTTGCTTCAGTGAACTGCGTCCGCTTGCCACGACCCACCAGAACGC
This sequence comes from Osmerus eperlanus, assembly GCF_963692335.1. Classification (NCBI taxonomy): domain Eukaryota; kingdom Metazoa; phylum Chordata; class Actinopteri; order Osmeriformes; family Osmeridae; genus Osmerus; species Osmerus eperlanus. Next base: position 14,392,808 of record NC_085024.1, read on the forward strand.
ACAAACCCCGTCGAAACCCGGATCCCCCCCTGTAGAACCTGTCGATGATATGCTGATCAGTCGAGTTGACCCTTGGATGACCACCCCCTCGCCCCTCAGCACGGTCTGGACCACAGCTGTGGACCAGAGGCCCACCTGTACGCCAGCTGGCTGCGCAGAGCTTCACACCGGGGCGGGATCTGAGCCGCACTCCGAGTGGAGAGAAACACGTCAACTCCCCCTCCTGTTCCCTGCTCCGGGATGGCAGCCACTGACAGGAGGCACAGCCGTAAAGAGAGGAGAGAGATGAGAGGGGAGAGACAGAGGAGAGAGAACCCGGCCTTTGTGTGAGCTCGACGGGAGAGGCAGGCGGAGTGGAGGAGGAGGAGGAGGAGGAGGAGGAGGAGGAGGAGGAGGAGGAGGAGGAGGAGGAGGAGAGGAAGGAGGAGGAGAGGGCATCTCCAGCTGTCACATATCCTCTTTGCTCGGGAGGTGAGGGGAGGCGAAATGTCAAAATATTTGAATAAATTCCACGGAAGGCTGTTTAGGGTGGGTGAGGAGCGGGGTGGGGGGTGGGTGTTAGCAGCAGAGAGGGGATGTGTGGAGGGAGAGCGCCTGTGAGGGGGTACAAGAAGGAGGGGGGGAAAGCGGGGTGGTGGGTGGCAGAGAGGTTGGGTTTTGGGGGGTTTGGGGGGGGAGTACCGGAACGAGTGGAGAGAGGCAGCGAGGGGGGGTTGTGAAGACAGGGGGGGAAGGAGGGAGGGGAGAGGAACTGTGGGGAGGGGGCAGAGGGCAGGGTGAGGCTTGGAGGATGGCCGTGAAGCCTTCAGAGGAACACAAATGGAGACTAAATAATGGTAGTGAGCTGGATGTGAGCTGTACCAGCAATAAGGATGTTTGTCAGGTGTATGGCCCACCGGTCCTCTCCTGTCCTCTCCTTTGCAGAGCAGTCCATCTTACTGTATACTTTAAAAAGGATAGTCTCATCTGCTGAACATGTACAGGAGTTTACTTAGTCAGAGGCCATGATGTTCTGTATGAGTGTGGTGTCCCAGAAGCCCCCAGGGGGCAGAGGAGGTCACAGTCTCCTCTGAACTCTCCAACACCCTGTGTTAATTATCTCTAATCAGCCAGTAAACACACAATAAACGTAAACAATATCTCTCTGTTTACCCCCCCACCACCACCACCAACACATTTCCCCCACCTTCACACACACGCACACATACGTGCGCAAACATACACCCACACACCACCTCGCATTTGCATCTAGCCGCTAAAAACAACACTTATCGTCAAGAAAGATCAAGGTCATGACTTTCCATGGCAGCTGATTTCCTGAAACCAATTAAAGTGTTGCCGGGCGAAGTAATGCTGGAGGTCGCGGAGCGCGGAGGACTTGGCGGGGTGGGGGTTGTGGGTGTGTATGTGTGTGTGTGTGAGGGTGGGGGGGATTTGAGGAGGTGGGGGCGAGGGCGAGGGAGGAGGCAAGCGGCTGGCTGCTATCGCCCTGTAGCACTTCTTCTGCCAATGCTCATTAGCTTTGCAGATTCTGTCATTTAGACAAAAGCCACAGAAAAAGTCTGTAATCAGACCGAAATATTTAGGGGGCTCCTCAGATAGAATTATCGACCTTTAAAAAGTCTAGATATGAGGCATAATCAAATATTATGATTTGAGGTTGGGACTTCCAGTCTTGGAAGATTAATAAGTGGTGAATATTATCAGATAGATGATTACTAATGAGGACTGGGTGTGATGAATTGGAATGTGTTCTATACATGGTTTTACAGAGTACAGACTAAAACCGGGTTGGTCTGATCTGGGCTTTGGATAGAAACTGTTCTTCAAGGACATCCTGCACATCCACTTCTCTCCTCTCCTTCCTTCTCCTTCCCTCTCCTCTCCTCTCTTCTCCTCAGCCTTTCTCCAGACTAACAGATCCTTTATTCAAATACGCCTTTGACAGCTGGTGCAATGCATGGGCACAGAGATCCACGCTGTCTCTGTGTGTGAGAGAGGGAAACCGAGAGAAAGAGCGAGAGAGAGATTAAAAAAAACTGGCTAAAGAGGAAGAACAGGAAAGAAAGAGAGAAAGGAGGCGTGTGTGTCCATGCGTATTTGCATAAGTGTGTATGCCCTGCCATGTGTGTCAGCGTGTGTGTGTGCCAGTGGAGCAGATCAGGGAGCTGCCAGAGGGACGCACCCTGGTCACTGATGCTTAAAGGACCTGACAGGGCTGCCTGTCAATCACTCTGCTGGTCACACGGCTGGCCACTGGCGCCCAATCAGAAGCCCCCCACTCCCTCGTTAACTCTGGTTGGCTGGACACCGGCTTGTCCCCTGGTGCTCTGGTCGGCTGCTGTGCCAGGGTTGGGGGAGCATGCTTCAAACACCACATCCCCATTGAGGCCTGGAGGATTCCAGTTACACGAGAGAGAAACGAGGTCTGTCCTAATGATTGTGGATGTCTAAGCACGTTTAGAAAATAATCCTTTGTTAATCCTACTGGTGTAGTTTATTGTTAAAATTTCAGTTGAGAACAGGAGAGGACAAGAGGAAGATTGAGCAGGAGGATAGGAGAGGAGAGCAGGATAGGAGGTAAGAAGAATGGGGGGAGGAGAGGAGGAGAGGAGGAGATAAGGAGATAAGGAGGGGAGCGGAAGAGAGGACAAACAAAGAACGAGAGGAGAATAAGAGAGAGTACACAGAGCTGTTAGTGGGAAAAAGGAGGTGGAGAGGAGGAGGGGATGAGAAGAGGGTAGACAAAGAGCTGTTAGACAGAGCAGGAGAGATAAGCCAGCTCATAGAGCTGTTGGTCGATCATTACCTGGTCTCCTCCTCCTCTGAGGATGTCTGCTAATGACGAAATGGCTGCTGATTGGCTACCGGGTATTCCGTTGAGACAGGCTGCTCTTTTACGGTGACAGTGAGACCTGAGTGCAATGGAGACTGAGTGGATCAGCAGTTAATCTGAGGAACTGACAGCCACTATGTGGACACACACATAGACACACAGCCCCAAGGCATACAGGTTTGAGTAGCCTATAATGTTTACCATAGGAGGTCTGTGTGTGTGTGTGTGTGTGTGTGTGTGTGTGTGTGTGTGTGTGTGTGTGTGTGTGCATAGGGAATGTGGTCCACAGTTACTCTCTGTGAGATCTCTACTCTATAAAGCCATTGGGTGGTGTGACATACACCAATTTAGCCAACACATGTTTTATCTACATTTCAGAAATGCTTTCCCACATAACAGTTAAGCATAGGCACTAAATGAAACCGGCAAAACAACCATTCTACACAGAAGGAGAGATTCTAACGATTTAGTATAGAGAACTATAATTCCCATAATACCCCACTTCGCCACGACCATATTTAACCGGATGTTGATAATCGAGGTGTAAACAGAACTGACAGATCGAGTATGCGCTTTTATGAATAGAGTTGTCTCTAGAATGGAAAGAAGACACTTTCAGTACATTAATGGATCGTTTAACATAGAACTGGTGTAAGTTCAAAATATCTTTCATTAGTTTCCTTGACGTAGCAATGTCCCACAAAACTTGGTTTCTAGCTCGCTATCGTTAGCTTACGGGAAGCCAAGCCCAGCTAGCTGGACTAGCAAGCTAGCCAGCTAATGTTTTCATTTACCTGAATAATGCACTGCTATCTTAGCTTAGCACCATCCCCATCACTGTAACTGGCTAGCTCATGGATGATAAGCTTGCAATGATGATCATTGTCCTCTGAGCTTCATATTGCGGCTGTGTGTTTTCAGAACGACCATGTTAGCAACTAGAGTTGTTGTTGCAATGTCATGATGATTTTACCAGATGTACTTTGGGCGAAGGCCCATATGAGAACAAAGTACACAGCTGGTCACAGAAGACAAAGACCTTCTGGTGTTTCTGCTCTTTACACTAAGACCAACGGGGAACGGGCTCGTTCTAGATAAAGCGAAACGTTATACTTGTATTTAGTAAAATAGCGTTTTACACGATACAGGTTAATGCATGTGGTTGAATGAATGTGGTATAAAGTATGGTTTGCTAAACTAGCTTGCCTTTTGTTCCTGATCTAGTGAGGGTTCAAATGGTGGAAAATGTTGGACATGTTTGATCTAGCACTGTGTTTTGTAAAATATAGACTGGGTGCCTCAGACTCTCTGGGCACCAAGACTAATAAAGTCCTTGGTTGTCTGTCACCTAACCCCAGAGCTTGTAGTCCCCTCCCCAAGCATACCTTTCCCTAAACTCCTGACTTGGGGCCTGGACAGAACTGTTCCTTCTAAATACACCCACTGAATGTCTCCTAGCCTGAGCAAACAGCTACAAACAATCAGTTGCTGATGCCACAGTAACAACCTCAGGACCGGCCCTTTTCAACAGTTGTGTGTCCTGGAGGAAACTCCAGGAAACACTGGGGACACCACTGGCCTTTTGAGGAAGTGAAAGTTGAGTCTCAGCTCAGGCTTCCAAAGTCTTGTGGAACGTGAGATTTCACATCGCCAGGCTGTGGAAAGCCATTTGGTACAGAACGAGTCAAACACTAAAACCGCTCCGATCTCCTGTCTGTCATTGTTCTCACTCCAATGCTTTTGTGCGTGTGTGTGTGTGTGCGTGCGCGTGTGTATTTGTTTCTAACCAACAGGTGACGTGTCTAACCCTCAGGTGATGCATGCAGCTGGGTCCCTAAGCTGTGCCCTCTAGAACAAGAGCCTGTGAGCCAGACTGCTTCTCTCACTCCGCTCGCACACCCCCACCCCTCCACCCCCACCAAGCCTGCCCTCTGAGTTCCCCAGGCCCCCAGAGCCCCCTCCACCCCCGCCCCCTCCCTGGACCTGGCACCGGAGGTCCCTATGCTAACCTTGCTCAGCATGTTCTACTACATCTGTCTGCGGCGTCGGTCCAGGAGCGGGACTCGCGGCGAGGCCCTGACCAGCCGGCGCGCCGTGGAGTCCGGCCAACGGGCGGTGCTGCCGGTCAGCGTGGAGGTGGACCAGTACGCCAAGGAGGTGCTGGACTTCAGCTCTCACTACGGCAGCGAGAACAGCATGTCGTACACCATGTGGAACCTGGCCGGCGTGCCCAACGTCTACCCCAGCTCGGGCGACTTCACCCAGACCGCCGTGTTCCGCGCCTACGGGAAGTGGTGGGAGCAGTGTGCCAGCGCGCCGCCCGCCTTCCGCCGCACCCCGCAGGGCTTCCACAGCCAGGACTACCTGGAGCTGGCCTTCGAGGAGCCCGTGTACCCCATGGCCGTGGAGGTGCTGGAGACCTACCATCCCGGGGCCATCGTCCGGATCCTGGCCTGCTCCCTCAACCCCTTCTCCCAGAACCAGCCCTCCGATGTCAGGTAGGGCTACACAGGGCCTGGGGGCTGGGAAGAGGAGGTGTGTGTGTCTGGGGTGGGGAGAAAGTGTCTGTTGGATGGAGGGCATCAGCCTGGAAGTTGATAAGACAAGAGGGGTGGAGAGATCTGACTGAGGGCCCTGTCCCTGCCTCTGTCTCCCCCCCCCCCCCCCCCAGGTGGGAGGTGCTGTGGTCAGGGGAGCCCACCAAGGTTCTCAGCCCCCAGGCGAGGCAGTTCTCCCCCAGCATCAAGCAGCTGAGCTTCCCCACCAACCTGCTGCGCCTGGAGGTCAACTCGTCCCTGCTGGGCTACTACACGGAGCTGGACGCCGTCATCCTCCGCGGCATGAAGGAGAGGCCCATCCTGTCGCTCTACAAGATGCCCGTCATCGACATCGGCGACCTGAGCGACAGCGAGGAGGAGCAGGCCGAGCTGGGGGCGTGCGGGCCGGGCGGAGATGGCAGGAACGACAGCGGCAACGGCTACTTCGATAAGCTGCCGTACGAGGTCTGCGAAGCAGGGGCACACACACACACACATTAAGAAACAAGTACTCGCACTGCAACACGCACAATCCCAAACGGTTGTGCGACACACACACACATGAACAAACAAGTTCTCGCACTCATGGCTGCAACACACACTTTCCCCAAATGGTTGTGAAACACACACACACACACACACAAAGAGGCACTCAGACACTGTAGCTGGAGCTCATGGAGCTATCTGATCTCATGCCTCCAAACCCAGTAATTTAGGTGCCACGGAGGCATGTCAGGTGGTGTGAGAGGAGCTGACTGCAGCAGCAGTCTGGATGTTCTCCCCCCGTATCTCCGCTCCAAACCGCTGTCACCCTCCTGACTCCTCACAGCCCACGCCCCTGTGTGTCTGAAACACAATACACCTATTATCTGCCAGCTGATAGCCTGCTGAACACAGTGCACGCACGCACGCACACACATACGCACACACACACACGTACACAAATATTCATCTATTCTGTTTTTCCTCTCTGTGAGGGCGGCACGTGTGCAGATTGCACAAACAGGCAGACTCACTTCTTCTCAGATCACGCTTTGTGTTTCAGATAAGCACTTTCCTGTGTGACTCTAACCTGCCCTCCCTTCCCCTCTTCTCCCCCCCCCCCATCTCCTTTCTTCCTCTCCAACCCTCGCTTCTCCTCCTCTCTCCTTTGTCTCCTGCTCTCTCCTCTCCTCCTCTCTCCTCTTGTTTCCTCTCCAGCTGATCCAGTTGATAGTGAGTCACCTGACCCTCCCAGACCTGGGTTGTCTTGCCCAGACCTGTAAGCTTCTGCACCAGCACTGCTCGGACCCACTCCAGTACATCCAGCTGAGCCTGCAGCCCTACTGGGCCCGCCTGTCGGACGCCTCTCTGGGCCACCTGCAGGCCCGCTGCGCCCTGCTACAGAGGCTCAACCTGTCCTGGACCGGCAACCGGGGAGCCCTCACCCTGACCGGCTTCAGCAGGTAGGCCCTCATTCTATGTCACTCTCTCTCACCCTCTCTCTTTGACTGGCTTCAGCAGGTAGGCCCTCTCACCCTCTCACTCTCGTACCCTCTCACCCTGACCGGTTTTAGCAGGTAGGCCCCTCTCACTCTCTCACCCTCTCACCCTGACCAGCTTCAGCAGGTAGGCCCTCACCCTCTCAGTCTCTCACCCTCTCACCCTGACCGGCTTCAGCAGTTAGGCCCTCACCTTAATCTCCCCCTAAAGCCCACCCTAACTGACTCGCTTCAGGATGTATGAGGCCGTTAACTCAACCACTAATACACATCCTTAATTCCTTCCCTCCTGTCCTGACCCCCCAGCTTCCTGAAAGTCTGTGGCTCTGGCCTGGTGTCTCTGGAGCTGTCGTGTTGTCACTTCCTGTCGGAGGCGTGTCTGGAGGTGGTCGCTCAGGCTTGCCCCGCCCTCCAGGAGCTCAACCTGGCGTCCTGCGACAGGCTCCACCCCCAGGCCTTCACCCACATCTCCAAGCTTCCGCGCCTCCGTAGACTGGTGCTCTACCGCACCAAGATCGAGGTAGGTTCCTCTGCCAGGATAGAGGTAGGCAGTCTGCTCTACCAGACCCAGATAGAGGTGTGCCCTGTGCTCACGTGTGTATGGGGGAACCCAGAGCTCGGTTTTGTAGGGCTGAACCCGACAATGGGGTCCTGAGGTGCATAGCTGTTCAGGATCAAGCCTGTACCAAACCACAACTCTGACTATCTCCTCATGACTCATTGTGTCTGCTGGCAGACAGCCTAGTGGTGTGTGGCGGGAGGTGCGTGTAGGGGAAGGTTGGTATTCTAACGGGCAGATGTGTGTGTTTGTGTGGTGTTGTAAGGCTTAGACGTGTGTGCGTGTGTGTGGCGTTGCGAGGCAGAGGGGTGTCATATGTCGGTGGTTGTTTACCCCGTCAGACAGAGCAACTAGTGTCTGCAATGGCTCTACGTGTCGTGCTGTCATTAACCTGTCACCAGGCTAATTACAGCGCTCTCTCACTGTCATGGTGCCAGAGAGAAACCCTTCATAATCCACACACACGCTCGCACACACCCAGGCACGAACACACACACTGGCAGGCACACTCACAGCCAGAGGCTCTTCCTCCTCATGTACCGGTCCCCCCCCCCCCCTCTTCCCCCCTATCCACCCCACCCCACACACCTGCCTGTACAGACTGCTGGATTGTGTCATAGCTGCCCTAGCTCTAGAGAGCTGTGCCGACACAGACAGGGCCCCTTCCCGGAGCTGAGTCAGGTGTTTAGAGTGAGGGGAGCCGGCTGACTGTTCTGTCCTATCAGATGTCTTCACGCTGCCGGGGGGGGGGGGGGAGGGGGGCCAGAGCCAGGTGGTTTCGAGGGATATTAAATGACATGACAGTGTGGCTCCCACACACACATTTTTTAGTCTCGATTTACGGCGTGTTTACAGAAATGACTGCATGCACCCGTTGAATTTGGAGCTGTTGACTGAATCCCCCCGCCCCCCCCCTTCTTGTCTTTCTGTCTGTTTTCGTCGCTGCTGCTGCTGCTGCTGTTGTTGTTGTTGTTGTTGTTGTGGCTGCTGCTGCTGTAGCAAACTTCCTTGCTCAGCATTCTGACCTTCTGTGTGGAGCTGAGACACCTCAACCTGGGGAGCTGTGTGATGGTAAGAACGCGCGCGCACACACACACACACACGTTATTCCTACCCCTCCCTCTGACCTCCCCTGTCCCACCCCTGCAGTTTGAGGACTCAAACTCACAAACACACGCACACACCCACCCACAGTTCAGACACCCCCTCCCCCCCCTCCCGTCCCTTCTCACCTCCCTAATCCTGTCCCCCGAAAAGACCAAGGACACACCAACACACACGGCCCCCACGCACGCCCTCTGACCTCCCCCCTCCCCCGCAGATCGAGGACTACGACGCCGTGGCGAGCATGCTGGCGGCGCGCTGCCGCTCGCTGCGCTCCCTGGACCTGTGGCGCAGCCGGAGCCTGACGGAGCGCGGCCTGGCGGAGGTGACCTCGGGCTGCCGGCAGCTGGAGGAGCTGGACCTGGGCTGGTGCTCCACGCTGCAGAGCAGCTCCGGGTGTTTCCTCCACCTGGCCCGCGCCCTGCCCCGCCTGCGCAAGCTCTTCCTCACCGCCAACCGGACCGTGTGCGACTCGGACATCGAGGAGCTGGCGGCCAACTGCCCCGCCCTGCAGCACATCGACATACTGGGTGAGCATGCGCTCGTGAACGTACACACACACACGCTGTCCGTGACTTGGGTCTGTTGACGTCACGACTTGGCCCGAGCTGTTGCTGAGAGAGAGGTCCTGATTGGCTGTCGGGTGTTGGATTGACAGGTACGCGGATGGTGAGCCCCGCCTCCCTGAAGAAGCTGTTGGCCGCGTGTCCGAAGCTCCTCCTGTTGGACGTGTCCTTCTGCTCCCAGGTCGACGCCCGTGTGGTCCAAGAGCTCTCCGCCCTCTTCCCCCGCGTGGAAATTAAGAAGAGCTTCACCCAGTGACGGCGCCTCAGAGGCGGCCCTCTCGCCGGGTGGGGACACCCAGAGATCCTGGGGGAGAGGGAAAGGGTGTGAGGTCGACACCAGAATGAGACCCACCCACCCCCCCCCCCCCCCCCCCACACACACACACACACCCTCTCTCTGCCCTGGGGAAGAGGGTTCAGGGGCGGCCTGGTTGACGGAGGTCAGGTGGAGGATATTCTGGTCCCCCGTGTTTGGTTGGATGAACCAGAGGGTTCAGGTGCGTTTGATAGAAGTTTGGCTGAGTTTGATGGGAGATATCGATCGGTGTGGTAGAGGTTGGAGTTCATTTCATAGAGGCATAGGTATTAGGTGTGTTTGATTCAAGGTTTGGGTGTGTTTGATTACCACACGGAGATGGAACCCTGCCATGTGTGCGACATCTTCTGGAGTCCCATTTCCACGTCAGCCTCCAGCCTCAGTCTCAGGGGTTTTTATTGTATTGTTTTATTCTTTTAATTGAGTTTTTACTTTTGTTCAGGAGTCATTTAAATGGCCTTCTCTACACAAAGCCACAGTCTGGTCATCTTTAACACACACACACACACACACATTGACAGGTCCCTCACTACACAGAGACAAACATTGATATTCGATGTTCAATATTGTAATCGAATTTGTATGATTGTAAAAATTGTGTTGATATTCCTTAATTATTTATTGAATGATTTTGTATTAAATGAATCCACCTTTACAAGTAGTGCAAGTGCTTGAACAGCATTTACTTTACGCAAAAAAACTTGAAGTTTACTTTTAAGCACATGCTCGCAAGTGTGTGAAGTCTTTTTGTGCCTTATGCTTCTGGTTGAATGTTGTGTGTGTGTGTGTGTGTGTGTGTGTGGTTGTCTGTCTGTGTGTGTGTGTTTGTAGCTCGGTGCCCTGTTTTTCTTGCCCTTCACCAAAGTCACATAGTAAATGGTCCTCAGGACTTTAAACCAATGAAAATACTGATCAGCCATGTTGATTTACATATGCAAAAAAACAAGAAATGAAAGAGAAATGACTGTAAATCTGTTTGAGATGTCTGGATGATGATTTTCATTAAATGGCTGATCTGTTCAACTCGGTTATTAAGTTTTATAAGTACATTTGATGTCATGTTATCATATGTTGTTGTTTCCTCTGCTACTGTAACAGGTCATATTCCCCGGGTATAAATACTACTCTCTCTACCCTCCAGTAGAGGGGAAGAGATGAGAGGGCATGGAGGTCTTCTCCTTGTTTTAGAACAATTGAAGGCCATCAGTCAGTCAAGCCGAGGGAGCAGAATTAGCCATAACCCTTTACCGTTTACATCCCATTAATACCACAGAGAGGAGTGACAGTAGCTTGTCTGCCTAACGGCCTTTTAATGAATTGTTTATGCCTGGTTTAATGGCTTGTGCTGAGGCTCAGTAATGGGCCCTAATGACAGAGAAGCAGGCGGCTGCTGGTGAAGGATTCATTTGGACTGTCTCCCCATTGATTACTCTTCCTTCTCCTCTACCAGTTCCTCTCCACCCCTTTCCCCTCCCACCCAATCTCTCTCCTTCCCCTCCTCCACCAGTTCTTCCTGGTCTTTAACTCAACACTCCTTCCCCTCTTCCTTTCACCACCACTATCTATGTTTTATGATCGTTCTGTCAGGAAGACAAGCAGTGAAAATGTATTCCTGTTGATTCCTGCTCCCTCCCGCCATAGGCGACTTTCATCAGAGAAACCAGAACCATTAAAGACATATGGAGACGCTGAACCATTTAAAGGCTGATAATGTTTCTGAAGTGGCATTCGGAAGTCGAAGACGGCCTGGCTGAGACGCGGGCAAAGTGTCACTTTAACAGGGCGAGCAATTAGCCCGAGTAATTACAGGCTGAAGGGGAGACACGTTTCGCCCCGCTGATCAGCGAAGTTCACGCAAAGTTATAATTAAACAATAACTCGTTTACAAATGAATGCACACAAACATTTGTGTACTTAAGTGCGTCGAGTATAATTAGGTTTGATGCGTCTGAGTGAGACTGAAGAACAATGTCAACCGATGGAATTATCTGAGCTCGTGAGCACGTATCACTGCATTCGGTCAGGGAGAGAGAGAGAACGTGGAGCGATTAAATTATTTGTCAATAAGAAATGTAGACACACCCTACTAAACAAGTTAACTGTCATGGTCCGCGCTTTCAAGTTGTTATATTACAATTCGGAGACAAGATCAGAGCATGCCGCTGGTGATAAACTATTTTTTAGTTAGGCTATCTCTGCGCACTGCTTATCCTTCCCTTTCCATCCTGTGCGCGTTACTCTCCAATTCCAAATGTGGGGAATTGGAGGGGTTTACCATGGTATGAAACACAAATGTGTTGTTTATTTAATCCCGAAAATTTAGTTTTCACTGTCAAAATGAACAGTTATCAAAAAGCAGCACCCAGGACCATGGCGTAACGTTGACGTGGATTCCGCCAGATGGCGGCAGAGGACCGGTTTTATCAGCACCAGCGAGGCTCTGCGAGTCTCGTGAGAAATCTGTGTAAGTCACGGCAAAATAACTACAAATGTAATCAAAGTGGTGCAATATTAATTGCATCTGCAAGGGAGCAGATGAAGTGCACGCGACCGTACTTTTCTGATTATGAAGCGTTGCAGTTCACAGCTCGTGGAACATCCAAAGGGGTGCACGGGCCACATCCTAATGGAAACGCCAAGTCATATACTGCCTCGTTAGGACCCATGAATATTAGTTCCTCTAAACGCACATTTATAGCTAGGCCTACATATCAGTCAACTGATCCTCTTTTTAAATAGCCTATCTAACCCACTACTAGCCAATTAGGCTACTGAAGATTAGAAATGTATGAATGTATGCTTAAACATGATTATAAAGTTATAGCCTACTAATTGCCTACTGACAAACTAGCACCTGTTCGGTTTTGTAATTTTCGTGATGTTCCCTTCCAAGCCAATGTGTTTAGGATAGACTACAAAAACGCAAATCTCAATTTGTAGGCCTACTGTTGTATCCACAAAATATAGCTTGCTGAAGGGCATCTGATGGTATGGATTAGGCTACACAACACATCATTCTGGACGCCTATACGCTTTAGACAAGTTGGAGTTAACCCGACCGAGCGGATGCACACTAGGCTTATAGCCTCCCATGAACATATTCAGACCACGAACACACAAGGTTGAAACATAAGTATGTCGGATAATGTGCCGGTGTTTACTCCAATAAAATTCTGTAGCCTATGTGGTCTAACGACTGTCAGACGGAAGTCGTAACTACGACCATGCCTGTTTTACTTCAGCAGAGACCTGCCTTGGAGTGTGTAAGCTTTATGCTGGGTGTGGATCATGCAGTCTTCGATCCCTGATCCGTCATCGCGGGGGTGACATTGCAGTTCAGACACTGCGTGGTTTTGATACATCCGTCAGAGAACGCTTGTTTGGCCTCTGGGGTCCCTCCAGTTGTGTCCAGCAGAGTGTAGTTGAATCGTATCCGAATTGATTTATTGACCGTTGTGTCGACGTTGGCTGGCCAAGTTTGGAGCGATGTCTCTGCAGCCCCGAAGCGCACGGGACAGAAGGCTTTGATTGACAGTATACAGACAGGTGGAGCAGGCCGCGAGCCCTGCAGCCTCCTGTTCCGTTGTCACTCTGTCCCCATCATTCACGTGACCTCTGTGACACGTGAACGTTCAATTGTGAGAAGACAAAAAAGCATAGCTAACACAGATTAATGTGGTGGGTATAATATAAAACAATGCAATCATCTGTGTGTCTTTCAAAGCGCTCTGAATAAAAATCCATAGAATCTTGACGTTGAAAAAAGTATTTTAATATCAACCCCCTTATTTAAAAATGTGCAAGTCTTTGTTCATAATACCAAGTTATGAAATACCTAAACATATTTCTATCACCATCTCTGCGCGTGTGACTGAGCCCATTGTTCACTCAGACCAGAAAATGTGACAAACAAAATACAAAATCATAATAATAAAAAATAAACACATGAAAAGAAATGACATCAAATCAAATCATCCCACTTCTTGATTTTAAATGAATTGTAGGATTGACGGATTACTTAAAGCTACAGGAGATTCTCCAAGTCATGACTGACGTTTCTGACGTTTCTTTTCTTCCAAAGAAAGACTGAGAAGGTTGCTTCGGAGAGAGGTCACGTGTCCCTGGATATTATTTTGCATTAAATAAAGCAAAGCTACAAACAAATCTAACGGTTATCAGAAAATATGTATATACACTTAGCAGTGACGGTGATGGTTATGACAATTCGCTGAAAAAAAGATGTCCCTCAATAGCCTTCTCCATGCCACTGTGGTTTATCTCTCGTAGGCTACTTTGTATAATTTACATCTTTGTATCATAATAAATTACAACCTTGATTACAAGACACCCAATCAAATCTGGGATATATCAGCCATACCAAAAACAAGGTTGGAAGATGGCCAAAGGACAAAAATAAACAAACTAATAATTCAGCCAATAATATTGAAACTAATAATAATAATGACGTTTCGGAGGTTTAGAAACATTTGTTTATATTAATCAATAAATGATATCTGAATATCTTTTTCCTTTTTAAAGGAATTTAAAAACATATATATCTTTTAAATAGAATATATTGCAGCGAAAATATCGCCTCTCTGCCAATATGGTATGATTCATAGTTTAGTGGCCAATCATTTAAAACACAATTACCAAATTAATCTTAATTCGTCTTTAAAGCACATGTTTGATTGTAATTATATTGACAGCGACCCTATCACTATAACAGCGAATTAAAATATCGAGGCCTATGAAAAACAATTCATGAACAAAATGTAGCCTGTACATGTATATGCAAAACATTAGGCTACATTGTAAACAATAATAATTCCAGTGACAAATAGCTTTAAATAGAAACATAAGAAATATAATAATATTGTGCCAAATCATTTGGAATAAAAAAATAAACTGCTATAGCTTGTTTGGTTTAAAACATTGAAAGAAAAAAGTGCCCCAGTGAGAATAAGCCATGATGTCATGTTTTACATTATATACAAAATAGTTCACAATGTTCTGTGGAACTTGCTGTATTTCTTTTTGAGAAAAGTGCCAGGTTTTCGTCGCCACGTAGCCCTTCCGTGACCTGCCTGCATGGCGCGAGGCTCACTGTTGGCAGCCTTTTGTGTTTAGAACTGCACGTGCTCCTATATCACTGCAAGAGAGGAGGTTGATGGTCCAGAATATAAAAACTCCCTACAGCCGAACGAAATTATTCTAGTTTAGTATAGCTGCGTTTAATATTGGCTTGATAATAACGATGACAATAATAATAATAACAACAACAACAATAATAATAATAATAATAATAATAATAATAACAACAATAACAATAAAATAATAATAACGTAGGCCTATCACGCAATAATTGATCATAATAAAGGGCTAACTAGCAGCTACCTTATAATTAAATGGAACACCCAACAACAATGCTGAATGTCAAACATAACTGGGTGATAAATGGCAGTGCTGAGTGTTTGGGACAGCTGGAGTTACAGGTCTATAGGGCTCTCTGCAGGATGCACACGTCCAGAACACAACTGGAATTGGGGATCACCCTTACAGATTCAATACACTAGAAAAGTCGACAATGTAAACCGTCAAGTTAAGAAGCTTTTGAATCAGGATTCCCTTCAGGTCAAGTGTTTTTTTCAATCCACAATAGGGCTACACCTAAAAACTGCGTCGAATCACATAGGCATATCCTCGAAAAACAGAGCCTACTATGCTCTCTTACAGCTCGTGAAGAAAACGTAATCTCCATTGCTATTCAGTTTTCAACGATATTCAAAGCAGATCTTGTGTGAGAACTCTCTTACTCTCCTCTCTGTCAACTATAAAACACCCTCTATCAATATAGTCCAGTGGTTTATATATAATGTTCAGGATAAATAAAAACAGCTGTTCATTGGACCGGCGTTTGGACTCCGTGATGTGGCGGCGTGTCCCCGTACACATCTTCGGTCCCAGGGAGCGGTCCACCGGGAGGAGTCATCCGTTTCTCCTTCTGTCTCCGGTTACAGAACCAAACCCTGACCACCTCCTTCTCCAGCTGCAGGCTGTCCGCCAAGGACGTAATCTCTGAGGCCGCGGGTTTTGGGCACTTTAAGAAATGACTCTCCAAAGCCCCTTTTACGCTTACCTCGATGGAGGTCCGTTTTTTCCTTTTCCTTCCTTGGGCAGCAATTTTATCCAAGCTAGTGGGACTGCCCGAGGTCGAGTCCGCCTCCTCCAGCCACTTGTTCAACAGAGGCTTCAGCTTGCACATGTTCTTGAAGCTGAGCTGCAGGGCCTCAAACCTACAGATGGTGGTCTGGGAGAACACGTTTCCATAGAGCGTCCCCAGGGCGAGACCCACGTCTGCCTGCGTGAAGCCCAGCTTGATCCTTCGCTGTTTAAACTGCTTGGCGAACTGCTCCAAATCATCGGAGGTCGGCGTGTCTTCGTCCGAGTGGTCGTGATGGTTTTGCTGGTGCTGCTGGGACGGCGGGTGTCCGTGGTCGCTGAGATGCGGGCTGTGATGCTCCTCGTGTGCGTCTCTCAGGTTGTGGTGGTGCATTCCCTGTCCGCTACCTGGAATCAGTCCGTTCACACCAAACCCGGGCTGAGAATAAATCAGACTCTGTCCGTTAGAAGTTGCCATGGTCGGTATGTGAGCCGCGGTGGTTGTCCTCCAGGCTCGGGCGTCGTGGTGGTTCCCGTGCGGCGCATGCACCAGGTGTGGTGGACGCTGCTGGTGCTGGAGGTTGGGGGAGTTGTGCATGTCGTCCCTCGTGCCCTGCACCGAGGGCTTGATGTCCTGCTCGCCAAGGGGACTGCTCGACCACGGGGCGCCCTCCCCGTGAGACAGCGCTGTTATCCACTGGTGCGCGTGGCTGAGCGGGTGACTGTTGCTCTGCAGTGTGTAGTCGTTCTGCAACAGGGTCTGCGCGTCCCTGTACGGCGTGCCTTGCTGCATGTTTCCGGGCTCCGAGTGCACGACGGAGGCGCTGGAGGTGAGGATGCTGTAGTGGTTAGACGCTGTGGTCGCCATGTCTCTCAGAGCAGGACTGATAGCTCTTATTAAAGAAACCTTGCATTTGACAGTTACTCCGCTCGCTGCCACAGGCGTCTCCCAGGCTCTGTGCCAAGTGGACGCAGCGACACGCACCTGGAGTCCGCCTGGCCCCGCCGCTTATTGGCTACACGCGGCTGATGGACGTGGTTGCTAAGAGCAACTGCCTGTTCATTGGATGGCTGGGAGTCTCATCAAACACTACCCCCCTCTCTGGGAGAGCAGCGAGTTCTGCGGCACCTCTGGACGTGCGAGACTGGGTACTGCATGGGAAACAGCGCACCGATCTGGAGATTCTCAATGGAACAATAAGGAATAGTTCTGCCATTCTCGCAGGTGATAGATATCCTGTCCAAGGCCTTCTAGTAAAACGAATATTATGAATAGTATAATTAGTAAAGTATTGGATATAGGCTTTTAATGCATCAGTCTAAATAACTCACTGATTTCAAGTAAGTGAATTCGATTGTTTAAATGTAAGTATACATTCATTTCGTATTAAATAACATTTGTACGCATTAAAATGTGTGGGCAATCTCATGTGCAATCTTGACTTTGTGACGATCATTGCATTTTCTGAAAGTTTTGGAAAACTTAATAATTGTTGTTTTGAAATACGTTAGTGAACTGAATGTGTGCCAAAGTTGGGGTGGCAGTGTGTGATATGCCAAATTAATAGTTAAACATTCCTGTCTGCTTCTTGTAATCTAAATAGGCCTAGGCTATATTTACATGAGAAAACATTAATTGTAATTTTTAAATTGGCAAAACTTATTATACGGTTTTGCATTAGTCACACAGTAAAAGAACCCCCCACAATGATCTTCATCCAAATCAAATTAGAGGTAGACTTCTATGAAACAACATGCTAGTGTATTTGATCAGGTTAGAGGTACCGTTGGTTGGATCGTGGCCGGGGCAGGTGCATCTAACCCTAACCCTATGTGAAGTGAATGAAAAGTAATGGGGTGTGTATGACAACCTTAATGCGATGGCCACACTGACGGTTCAACCACCATGATGATGATGTCATTGTGGTTTTAGGAACTCACTCCCTCTCTCTCTCTTTCCTCCTTTTCTCTGTCTTCCACGTGTGTGTGTGTGTGTGTGTGTGTGCGCGCGCGCGCGTGTGTGTGTGTGTGTGAATGTGAACTAAATTGAATTCAGACATAGGCCACAGTAATTCAATTCAATCCAAATCTCAGGGTGAGGTGGAATTAGGTATGCAGTCCATGTTGTGTGACCAATATTAAACTAGGAATATGATGCTTCTTACCAGTCATTAAAATATAGCAGGCCACTGGCAGCCTATCAGCCTGAAAGCACCCGGGACAGACGTGCGCAAGCGGCTTAACGCTTCAGTCCAGGGCTGGAGCGCAGGTGTCAGGCCCGTCACAGCTGCCGTCCCTTAGTGTCCTGTGTGTGTGTGTGTGTGTGTGTGTGTGATAGGGCAAGGGCATTGTCCGCAGAGGGACATTCTTGCCCAGCCGCTGCTGGTTGCCATAGAGAGAAGTAAAAGAAACAACAGAGCTCGCGCCGCAGCTACTTTCGCCCCCACTTCGTGACTATCTAAAGGCCTATTTAGAGTGGAGGGCCCCTCCGCGCGAACAAAGGGTACAGGGGAGGGGTTGGGGAGAGCGGGAATGGGGGAGTGGGACAGTTGGGGAGAAAGATGCAGTAACATGGGGAGAAGATAGACGGAGAGTGTAACCTACTTCTTTAGTCTCAAACATCTAACAGAGAGTGAAGACAACATCAAAAAGATTCGAAGATGCAGATTCCAACTTTGCGACAGCATATGGCTCTTTAACTATCTGACTCCTCGTTGTACACAACATTGAGTTTTCATTACAGTACATGAACAACAGCTGGCAATTACAACCAGAAAAGTATTGATTATAGAACTATATGTCACTCAAAAAAAGTGTTCAATAAACTATTGAGAAACGACCATTAAATCGAAAAAGAAAACACCTTAGGCCTACACAAAATTAAAATAAGCTAGGCTAACATAAGCTACACATACAAAACAATACAACGAAAATATACAACTGACCACTTGAACAACCGTTGTCCCCACAGGGGAAGATGTTTGACTGGCTATAGTCATACTGTAAATTTGCCGAATCAGGTCAGGTTAGCCTACTGCAAATCAGAAGCTTATTGATTACAATGACTTTTTCCTCTGTGGTCTTCTACGCATGCAGCCAAACTATTAAACTATTATAGGCTACGCTTAGTCACAATAAAGTGGCGTATTAGGTTATCCTCTTTCCGTGGAAACAAAGAGAATAATATGCTATTTTATTAATCATTTTACTGTAGGGTATGTCTTTGAGGTTACATTGCAGTGGAGGATTAGAGTCCAATGAGAAGAAGTTTAAAGGCACGGCTCAGTAATTCATTCTCGCAATATTGAACATCATTGTGGCGTAACACTGAAATCATCCAAATGAAAAGAACATTTGCTGTAATTAGGGCTGTAATTCGAGGAATTACCACATCGCCACACAGTCTTAAACAGTCGTGTTGGGAGAAACGCAAAGCACATTATTTTAATGGTGTAATATGCAAACTATGGGTCGTTCAATTACATGGCTTAACAACGCATAAATGATGCGAGTCTTGTTATTTGGACTGTGGGGTCCCTGCTAATTCATTTGGAAGGGCCAACGTGCTCTCCCCTACAGAAACGTCTATTTTGAGCGCCAAGAACCGCTGCCAAACTACATTTAAGGGAATAAAAATTAACGACGAAGAATCTAAGCGTTAAATTAACAGTAATTATATGACCCGCATGCTGTAAAGATTCAATTTTTAACGGTCTAATTAGGTAACTGTCGCCCCATACATCAGCTTATGTCCCTCTGCGAATTTCGTTCATGTTCAAATGCTGTAGGGAAAAAGAATTACGTTCTTAGATACGGTTCATGTAATGAAAAATCAAACGACAAACGATATGTGATGTTCGAAAAAATCTCCAATTGTTTCATTGTTAAATACTCAATTGACTGCATGACAGAAACATTTAACTATAGTCTGGGATAACTAGAGCCATGAGCTCATTACCTACACACACACACACACACACACACACACACACACACACACACACACACACACAAGGCCACCCCAGGTCAGGCTAAGACTTTGGCCTTGTGGTGGAATCGGCAACCACCACCCAACCAACAGGACCACAAGCAACATCCCATATCAGAACAAGACAAGCAGGCTGTCTCTCTAGATCTAAACTTCTGTGTGATGCAAAAAAAAAGTCCTGTTCCCTGAGAAAAGGAGTTTGACAGACTGTGAGAGTTTGAGAATTACCGAGAGGGAGAGAGAGGGAGAGAAAGAGCGAGTGGGAGAGAGAGAAAGAGTTTCGGAGAGGAGAGGGAGTGCTCTGATTGTGTGTATTGTGTGCAGGACACTGCAGCGAGCCTGAGAGGGTGTGTGTGACGTGACCCCCTCCATGGTGCAGTGTGATCTGAGCAGGCTCTCAGGGGCTATGGACCAATGCAATTAGACTCTCAAAGACCTGCTTAAAACTGCACCCCTACCAACACGCAGCCCTGGGGGAGGGGGCGTCGGAGAGAGGGAGAGGACGAGGGGGGGGAGGGTCTATTGTGGTGGAGGGTGAGAGAAGATTGAGGGACCCCCCGAATGAAAGAGAAAGCACTGCTCTCCATTCTTACAACCTGAAGAGACGGGTGGGTCATGTAGCACAGACGAGAGGAGAGAAAGAGAGATGGAATGACACAGGATGGCACGAAGACAGGACCGAGCCGTGGACAGAGTGAAGACGTCTCTCTGGGACGGGCCGCGAGGAGAGATCGGGTTCATCCGAATTACAGCCTGGACACGATGTCCACATTAGCCTCGTCACGTCTTCCTGCCTGTCTAACTGGTAACCCGGCCTGCCTCTTCTTCTCCATGCAGACACGCGGATCAACAAGTGACTCACACCTCATAAAGCTCCACTGGTAGCCTCACAGCCTGGTGGTAGCTTGACTGTGGAGCGAGGGAGGGAGAGATGGAGAGAGAGACAGAGAGAAGAAGAGATGGAGCCGGAGAGAGAAGGGCCGAAAGAAGGAGAGAGAGAGAGAGAGAGAGAGAGGGAGAGACGGAGAAAGCGAGAGAGAGATGGAGAGGAAAGGAGAGAGCAGTGCGACCAGTGATCTGCTGGCTGCCTGTCATCTGATCTCCCTCCCCAGGCTGCGTTTACAGCAGATTACCCTGCTAAGTCTGATAACCCCCCCTGGAAGACAACAGAGAATCTGGCACATGAACACCTGTATCAGCACTCAATGGCGGGCACAGATTACGAAGGTAATCCACACAGCCAGTGCTGTGATGCCAGGGCTGGCAGCCTGGTGTGCCAAGCAGCATAATGAATACTATTATTTCAGTGCGTTCCCACACGTGTGAAACTGGCACCGATCTTGGTCCCTCCTGACCAGTTTTATCACAAGTGCTTTTCAAGAATTTCCACAGAACTGGTCAAGCTTGTTTTTGCCTGTTTTTGTCTGCTAGCTTGTGGCGTTGCGTGTGTGTATGTGTGTGTGTGAAATAGTGAAAGAGAGAGAAAGTATAAAATGCAAATAAGCCTGAATGTTTTTCAAGAAAGTAATTAGACAAATTGCAGTCCATTTTATTTTTTTGGGTCCTTCTGAGCCCAGACAGCTTAACGGACTGGGAGCTGGGAGGGAGCTCATGCTGATATTACTTGGATTTTGTCATGATCTGAAATTAATTTGAGGATGGAGAGAAATTAGGCTGCTGAAATCTAACGAGGTGTTTGTCCAACTCAATGAGGAGTGACCAGGATGGGCAACAGGGGGCTAATTGAACTCTGAACTAAGCAAACATACACTTCATAAAACCTCCCCCCTTAGGGGACAGAGAGATAGGTGGGGGGAGGGGTGGGGGGAGGGCTGGGGGAGAACTAAGACAGTCAATGTTATCAGTAAGTATTTTTTTTATAGACGTTTGTACCCACGAGAGGCAGTCTTCACAGACAGGGTCAAACACAAAGCTGTGTGTTGCAGGTCACCAGGGGGGGGGGGGGGGGCGAGGGCGAGGTGTAGGCCCCCTGCTGCTTGGTGTTGTTTGCCTGGTCTGCACTGGGACATCTTGCTGAAGAAGCTTTCAACCTCCACGGGTTGCCAGGTTAAGTAAAGGTTAAACGAAAACGAAAAACACCCCTGCCTCCACAATCTCCCCCCTTCTCTCCCTTCTCTTCCTCTCCTTGCTCCTCTTTCCCCTCCTGCCTCCATCATTACCTATGCTCTCATCTAGCCCCACCCACTGATCTAGCCCCGCCCCTCTGTTGGCATGGAGGAGTGTCCTCAGCCATCTCCCAGGCGACGCCATCAAGGAAGATGATTCCTGTCATCGAGGTTCAGCTTCCTGTCCGGCGGTGGTGCCGACCCAAAGGCTCCTCCCACTCCATCTTGCATGTTGTGTACGTCATCCTCCCCTTCAGGTAGCCCCGCCCACCGGAAGTTCCTCAGAGCAACACCTTCCTGCAACAGGGATTGGATGGATCCGACATGAGTCTTTCTCTGCTTGTCTCAGGACCACTTGAAACTACACCAACATACACACACACACATTTAGTCATTTACATTTAGTCATTTAGCAGACACTCTTATCCAGAGCGACTTACATTAAGTACAGGGACATTCTCCCCGAGGCAAGTAGGGTGAAGTGCCTTGCCCAAGGACACAACGTCATTTCGCACAGCCGGAGAATCGAACTGGCAACCTTCAGATTACTAGCCCGCTTCCCTAACCGCTCAGCCACCTGACTCCCGCACACACACACAGACTAGGACAGCAGGACCTTGGTGGAGTAGTTGGGAGAAGCAGCCGGGTACAGTCTCCAGTGTTTCTCCAGCCGGTCTCTCAGAGTGTTCCACAGCTGCCTCAGCTGGTCCCCCAGCTCGGCCCCGTCTGTGTCATCCATCTCCTCGTTCCTGAAGGACACCAGCGGCCCTGATGCCAGCCCGTGGCCCTGGGGACAGGGACACTCTCAACTCCGAGACCCATGGCTACGTTGGCAGTTGGCGGTGGAGGACTGTAGGCGCTCATTCGCTCTCTCTGTCTCTGTCTCTGTCTCTCTCTCTCTCTCTCTCTCTCTCTCTCTCTCTCTCTCTCTCTCTCTCTTGTTCTCTGTCTTGCCATCGCTATCTGTTATACACACACACGTCTTTCTTTCTCTCTCTCTCTCCCTCTCTCACACACACTCACTCCTCAGCCTGAGAGCCATTCTTCAGCATGTCAGAGTCAGCGATGCCTGGGCCGCACTACACCTGAGCTTGATCAATGCACATTTGTCCAGAGGGGGAAATTGAAATCCATAGGAAATTAGGCACCATGGGTGATTTATAGGAACACTCAATCACAGTCTGTGTGTGTGTACTGTATGTGTGTATGTATTTGTGTGTGTGTGTGTGTGTGTGTGTGTGGGAGGGCCTGTACCTTTCGATGGCGAAGGGCAGGAATATCGGCTGTGCCCACCTTCCTGCGTCTCTCATGCGCATATGCCCACTGGACCAGGTCTTGAGGATTTGCTCTGTTCTGGACCAACACCCCCCTTTGGGAAACCGGATGGTATGCTCCCATGGAGACCACTCCAGGCTGAGGCTCTACCAGAGATGTGTGTGTGTGTGGGGGGGGGGGGGGAGGATTATACTATGTACGTGTGTGGTATACAGACATTCCTGTCTGGGTGTCACACAAGCATCCAAACACACGCTGCACTTCCTCATCCTCATAGCAGCTCACAGGTAGGAAGGCTTTAACAGCCTGTCATTCTTCTGGAGAAACTGCCTCCATCACTAAGCAACCCAGGCAGACATGATATAGGACAAACACACTGGCACAAAGACAATAAAAAACACACCGTGTGAGCCTGTGTGTGTGTGTGTGTGTGCAAAACCAGAGCTCCTCAGATTTTGCCAGGAACACTAGGGAACAACAGCTCTATTAAACACACACCATCCCCATTCAATTACTGCCTCATAATCACAGCAAGTTATCTTCCTTTAGAACACTGACACACACACAAACACACTCTCTTACAATCTGTGCGCGAGGACTTATTGAAGGTGGAGTGTACCTAGAGCAAAGGGTTTTAAATGCGAAAAACACATCCTCCAAAGCTTAACCCAGTCAATGGGACTTAGTGCATCTTTGTCATGTACTGTGAAAATCTCTGTGACGAGATTTGTGACTCTGCGTGTGTGTGATGTGTGAGAGTGTGCACGTGTGTCTGTATGTGTGTGTGTGGTGTATGTGTCTGTGCCTGAGTGTGTGTGTGCCTGTGTGTGTGTGCATGTGTTTGCAGGCTCACAGTTGAAACTGTGGCCTGGTGTGGACAGCAGATGGACTAACAGCTTGAACTGGCACCAGATCCAAGGCCTAGGAGAAGAGGAGGGATGGAGGGATGGAGGCAAGGAGACGGAGAGACGGAGAGATAGACGGGGGAGAGAGAGAGGAGTAGGAGGTGGAGTGTCTCTGTCACAGATCAGCTCCCACCTGGTGGAAGACTTCCCAGCATCCCCGGCGGCCGCGCTAACGAGAGCCGCAGCAGCAGGCAACTAGCCCACACTGAGAGGGGGAGGGGGGGTGTGTGTGTGTGAGCGGGGGTCAAACAGTAATTACACATCACTCCCCCTGGTGACCCCCCCTACCGTGGACTAGAGAAATAGAGAGAGCTGGACCGATAGATGGAGAGAAAGAGAGTAAGTGAATGAGAGAGAGAGACACCGAGAGAGAGAGAGAGAGAGAGAGAGAGAGAGAAAGAGAGAGAGTCAGAGACAGTGAGAAAGAGTGAGTGGGAGGTGGGAGAGAGGGAGAGAGAGACTCACCCCGGGGGGGTCTGTGGGAGGTGCCGTACAGGGTGAGTGTGAGACTGAGCAAGGCCCCGGCAGCCACTTCTGCCCCCCCCTCCCTCACACACGCCTCCACCGTACCAAGATGGTCTGTCACCTGGGGACACACACACATACACGCGAGCACAGACACACACAAACACACACACATACACCTGCCAGTTACACATCAACCTGATTACTTTACCAAATAAAGCTGTTGTCAGTACTAATGCAGAGTAGAATGGGTCTCACTTGCTCAATATCACTTACAGTCAGAGAGAGAGAGAGTGTGTGTGTGTTTTGGAGATAGAGAGAAAGAGGGAAAGAGAGAGAGGCTGTTGCCGGTGGTCTCCAGCTGGTTGAGGTATTGATCTGTTGTTGGTAAACAAACAGCTGGACACCAGAGGTGGATCAATAGCCTGCCTGCTAGACTGAGACCAGTGGAGAGAGAGATGAAGAGAGAGAGAGAGCAGGTTAGAGAGACTAGACCAGCAAGGGACTGGCCAAGAGGGTTAAAACGCGAGAGACCGGGATGGAGAGATACATAGCCGGAAGAGAGATAAAAGACTTAGAGAGAGAGACCAGGTTGGAGAGATAAATAGACGTGAGAGATGGGGGAGGATATGGTAGGTGGGAGAAAAAAGAGGGAGTCGGGGAGCGAGAAAATAACTGCAAGAAAGGGTGACAGAACGGTTTAGAGTGACGGAGAACGAGAGCAAGAAAGAAAGAGAGAGGGGAGGAGAACAGAGAAGGAGTGGGAGTAGGAGAGGAAGAGGAAGAAAGGGAGTGCAGGTCGCCCGAGAAAGAGGAAGAGAGGGAGACGGAGAGAGGGATGGGAACGAAGGGGGGGGGGGGGAGAGAGGTAGGAGAGAGGGGGATAAGGAGAGAGGAAGAGCGAGAAGGAGGGGGAGAGCGAGAGGGAAGGAGGGAAAGGGGGGGGGGGGGGTGGGAGGAAGGCAGAGAGGGAGAGTGGAGGATGCCAGGGAGAGAGGGAGGGAGAGGGAGCGGAGGATGCCAGTAGAAGTCTTGCTGGGTGTACATATGTAAAGCAGCAGGATCTCAGCAGTGTGAGAGCCTGGGTCTCTCTCTCCTCCCTTAGCTGCATCAATCATCCTCAACAGGGCCACAGTGGCCACTCACCACGCAGGGAACCACACACACACACACACACACACACACTTACACGCACACATTGCTACACACCCACAAACACACGCGCGCATTCTTATTTACACACGAGCACACACACACACGCACTCGGAACTGTACACTCACAAACATACACACACATGTAAATGCACGTACACACGCACACACATACACTCCCATCCCCCGTCCCCCTCCACACACACACACACAAAAGGTACCCCATGCCCACAGGGTGCCCTCGGCCCCCGACCATCTGTGACGAGGTGCCAACACACAGTGGGTGATATTCACATGGAGGGCCATGGAGAGAGAGAGGAAGAGAGAGAGTGAGAGAGAGAGACAGAGAGAGAGAAATACCCACAAAGGAGCACTTGGATCGCTTGATCTCCCCAAACTCATTAAATATGGAAATACATGCAAATGTATGCACCTCTAGAAATCCACCTTGGGCCAGAGTGTGTGTGTGTGTGTGTGCATAGATGTGTGTTTGTGTGTGTTTATATTTTTGTGGGTGTATGTTTGTGGGCGTACGGGAGATATGTTTGTGAAAAAGTGTGTGGTGTTCTTACAATATCATTACCTATAATATGACATGTGTGACTGCCAAGTTTGTGTGTGGGACTATATGTATGTGTTTAATCCTTGTTTACGTAAGAGGCATGCTTAACTCAATGCAGAAGAGAGAGAGATAGAGAAAGATTAGGAGAGCAGGGAAGAGACACAGACAGACAGATTCAGAGACAGAGATAGAAAGTGAAAGAGACAGAGAGACAGACCGGTATTCTAATTTGACTGTAAACCTTCATTCACGCCTAGTAGGAGGATAGTGGGGGAAAGCTTTCAACTGAAAGTGTTGAAAGATGGGACCGTCCTTCACCCTGTCACCCCTCCCTGGGACTGTCCTTCACCCTGTCACCCCTCCCTGGGACTGTCCTTCACCCTGTCACCCCTCCCTGGGACTGTCCTTCACCCTGTCACCCCTCCCTGGGACTGTCCTTCACCCTGTCACCCCTCCCTGGGACTGTCCTTCACCCTGTCACCCCTCCCTGGGACTGTCCTTCACCCTGTCACCCCTCCCTGGGACTGTCCTTCACCCTGTCACCCCTCCCTGGGACTGTCCTTCACCCTGTCACCCCTCCCTGGGACTGTCCTTCACCCTGTCACCCCTCCCTGGGACTGTCCTTCACCCTGTCACCCCTCCCTGGGACTGTCCTTCACCCTGTCACCCCTCCCTGGGACTGTCCTTCACCCTGTCACCCCTCCCTGTTCTGGAAGGTCACCTGGCCTGCTCCCTCTCCCCACGTTCTCAATTCAACCCCGCTCTCCTTTTCTCCCCTGCTCTCTTCCTCCCCTTTTCCATGTGTGTGAGTGCATGTTCGTGTGTGCGCGCACACATGCACGCGTGGGTTTTTGTGTGCATGCGTGCATGTGCGTGTTTATGCGTCTGTAGGTTGGGGTAGCGGTGCTGCTATACACTAAGTCGAAGGCGTGTTAAATGCTGTGTGTGCTTATTAGCAGTGTGTTAAGCTGTTGGGGAGTCAGATGTGTGTGTTAATGTATGTTGAGCACACTGACTTCACTGGTAATGAGCATCCCTGCTCTGCTCTGCTGTGTGTGTGCGTCTGTGTGTGTGTGTGTGTGCGCGCTGTGTTTTCGCTGTCTTTCGTGCGCTGGGCCTGAGTAATTGGTCACAAAGGGGACAGTAAATCTGCAGGAGGACGCGAGAGGGGTGTGTGTGTGTGTGTGTGTGTGTGGTTTGTGTGTGGTTGGTGTCTAGGAGATAGACAGTCTCTTTCATCTCTCCAGCATAACCCTACAACTGTTTGCAATGAGTTCAACACACACACACACATATATATATACACTAAGGCACAGGGAATGTAGCATACAGGGCCCTCAGGGCCTCCAGGGCCCCCCCGCCCATAGCAGGAACTGTGGGGGTGTGGGCTGTGCCACTGAGGGGGGTTGAGTCAGTAGAGGGGCTGAAGCGGCCAGGGTCACGGAGCCTCCATCATCACCTGACTCGCCTCCTGACCCCTCTACTGCATCCACCCACCAGAGAGAGGGGGAGGAAGGGTGGGAAGAGGAGGAGAGAGGGAGAGAGGTGGAGTAGGAAGAGAGAAAAGAACGGGAGGGTTTCTTGATTGGGTGAAGCCGTGAGGAGAGGGAGGGTCTGCGCGTGTCGAGGTGTGGGGAGATGGCTCGTGGACGACCTTGAAACCCATGGATGACCCAGTCTGACCTTGAGGGCCCAGGGCCCGTAGGGTGTCTCCCCCCAGCTGTGGACCGTCATCAGGGTCCAGTTCCTCAGGCCGCCGGTCCAGTCGTCGTTCGTCCGCGGTGCCAGCAGGACCGACACCGTGCCCGCTGGAGACTCCAGCTGCACGGACAAGTCCCCGCGACACACACTGCTGAGGCTCACACACACCTGGGGGAGAAGGAGGGGAGGGAGGGAGCGAGAGAGAGAGAGAGAGAGAGAGAGAGAGAGAGAGAGAGACGGTGGGAGACAAAGGGAGGGGGGGTGGGAGAGAAAGGAAGGAAGCGAAACAGAAAGAAGGGAAAAAGAAAGGGAGTGAGTGAACGAAAGGGATGATGAGGGGAAAGAAAGAGAGATAGCAAGATAGGTGAAGGGTTTTAGATATGTGGATATATGAGCCAGATGATAAACAGATAAGCCCCCTCCCCCCAAATTCTCTTAAAAAAACACCCACACACACACACACACACACACACACACAGAGACACGCACGCAAACAGCACATCTGGTGTGACAGCAGCATGGTGCCAAGACTGACAGCTCACTCCTGTTTACACCTCGTTCCCATGGTAACACGTCTATCAATCACACCCCACAGCGAAGCTCTGACCCACGCTTTCTGGCTGTAACATGCTGACACACATGCAAACACACACAAACACACACAAACACACACAGACACACATATATGAGCGACTATCTGTCTTCAACACTCATTTTCCACAGGAAAAGAGCCACAGAAAAATGTGTCATATTGAAGCAAACCATACTCTAAAAAGAGTTCCCAAAGAACTACAGAACAGAAATGCTAAATGCTTAAATAAATGAATAAAAGCATCTAAAACAGTCATAAACTAGAGAGGGTACAATTTCTGGGGAAATTGTAGGGTGTGATTGCTTGCGTCGGTTGCACAGGGGTCCGTTTTTGAATGACATTTTTAAAACTGATATTTCTGTATATTTTATATAAAAATGCATACTTATTATTTATAAAGATTACATAGATTTAAAAGCATTTTTTTTTTGCTGCTCATTTACAACTGAAAATACGAGTGAAGTGTAGAATGAAATAGATCTTCTCATTTCCCCTGCAAAAGGCAGCCTCATCGTTGAATCAAAACGAATACATTTGGCAGACCGGTGTAAAAATTGACCTAATCTCTATGACGTAAACGTCCTTTTAAGTTTTTCCCTTCTCGTGATATTTTCATGCATTTAGCCTACTCATTGCATTTATTCATGAATAAAGAACCCCCTTTGAAGATTATTCTACGACGTTACCGGCAGTAGAAGATTGAATCGCGATTCAAACAGTACCATCTTCTAACTGAAAATATGCCGCCAAAAACGTAAATAAACTTGACATTTATTTAGTGGAAAATCGCTTTCATGAAAAGCTCACTAGCGATCATTAAGTAACAACAGTAACAACGCAAAGTGCGCTATCCCTGTGTGGAGAAGCTGCCCCGGTAAATTGTACTACTACAGTACAGTAGACTACTGCTGTGTTCGTCTTGGTAGCGATTGCGTTGGTTGAATTGGATTTAACGTTCCGTTGTAGGGTTTAGGCTGAAATTAATTATTTTTATGAACAGATTGACAAAGTTTAGGCTGTGGCAATGAAGTTAAGGTTAGCAGTTAGATAGACTTTTGATTTAAGTAAGGGGAGTGCCGAACATGTTCTGTCGCCGTTTGACTTCCTACAGCTGTGTAGATGTTTTTGTAGTGTCTCGCGTAGGCTACAGCGTTGCAGTGAGCAACACTGGTTTGAAACCACAGGTAATGATAATTTCACCCACAAATCGTTTACTTGTAATGTAATGTCATAATAAATCCTACAACGAAAATGTATTTGTGAGGAATGTTTATTTTAAAGATTGAAAACAGATGCATCATAGACCACTGTAGTATGTGTTGCCCGGGCAACAGAGGCTAATGTCATGATGCTAATGCTTCAGTGAAATAGTAGACTACCGTTTCCAAAAGTAGATGTGGGCCTACTTCCTTAATAATATCAGCTAATATTGTACATTACATTTCATAATTGTGTTTCACATCACAAAGTAAAATGAGTAAATAGTTATCACCCTGGCCTCTTTGCTTGTGGCGTTCCTGCAGCTGCCTTGCAGTAAAGCTATCGTTAGCCTAGCTATCCCCCAAGTTAACAGATGTGAAACGAATGTTCTGCTACAGGTAGTCACGCGTGTTTTCGTGACGTTAGTGACGTTAGTAACGTCAGTGACTGTGGCTATCAAATTAGCCACCGTTAGCTTCACTTTTCACCACAAAAACGCAAAATTTCTACTTAAACCATGCAACGGAACGTAAATAAAAATACAATCAACGCAATCGCTACCAAGACGAACCTTTTGACACCGCCGTTGTGTATGTAGTCCAAATATTGACTGTTCCTTAGGGGGGCGAAAATAAACAATAAATAATATATATGTGAGAGAACAAAGGTTGTGCCCTTGCCGAAGGCAAAGCACACCCAAATAGGCATTTCTGAGCAACCTTATTCATGTTGTCAGGAAAACACTACATTCTATGCTTTCCTGTCACAGCACAGTATGAAAATTGTTGCGGTAAACCTTTCTTCACAACAATGACCCCTGACCCTTCGCCCCCCTGACCTGCACATGCTCCAGAGTGTTGACCTCAGTGTCCTTCCCCAGGCATCCATCTGATTGGATGATGATACTGACCTGTCCTCCAGAGGGGAGGATCCTGGAGGGACAGAAATCCATCAGCCAATCAAATGCCTTGACCCATGACAAGCCTGATGTCATTGGTGGGATGTAAACCAATGACCCTCCACCTTGCCATGAAAGCATCTTTCTGTTTGGGCAAAAATCTAGTTCAGGGGTAAAAAGTCAAGCGGCCTACCTGGCGGGGTCAAAGTTGATTTCCTGTGAGCATTTCCTGTGTGGAGGGCGGGGTTTGAAGAGTATAGCCTGTTGTACCATGAGAGCAGCGTCCAGCAGCCCAAACCCATACCTGGACAAGGAATAATAGGGTTACAGTGCTGTTGTGTGTGTGTGTGTGTGCTGTGGTCTCTGGGCTTAACCAACCCTCATCCCAATCAATGGCTCTGGCATTGTGGAGCTCCAGGCTTGTAAAGTTACATTAATTGGACTGCGAGCGAAGTGTGAAACAGTTTGACCAACTACCAAACCAGGCGGTCAGCGGCCCGGCCTGCAGAGAAGCTGCCTGCAGAGAAACCAGCCTTCAACACACACGTCGTTTTTGCCCCCTGACAACTCTCCTTTCATGTCCACATCTAATTGAATGTAATGTTGATAATCCCCATGTTTTACAACGTGTCTGGTAAGCGCCACTCTTAATCCAAAAATGTATCAGTGGCCACGAAGCTGAGGACTCTATCCGGTCATCAACATTCAGACCTAAGTTAAATGTTTTATTGTTCTACGAGACATCACATTACAGAGATGTTAATCAGAGTCAATTCCAGCTCTCAGATACACCGCAAATTAGACTGAAGCCAGTAAAATGGGAGGTGAAGACTGAGAGGATGATAAGCTTCACCATGGAGAACAGGAGAGCAGAAAGGAGAGGAAAGGAGAGTATAGGAGGGGAGAGAACGATGTGTGGGCTCAAAGCAGAATAATTCCTTTTGCCCAAAGACCCGACAAGCTGAGGAGTCTCATCGTCTCTGAAACAGGACTGTCTTTAAAATGCTTTTAGAGATTTATTAGACACATGTCCATCCATCTCCAAATTGCAGAGTGGAGCAGTAAGTAGAGCTAACACCGTCCTCCTGAAATGCCAAATAAATTACCTCACAAGGAGTTAAAAGTTTAATGAAATCTCTGACAGCGGAAAATGAGAGGTTTGGCGGCATCAGTGATCCGCACAGACGGACACACACACACACACACACACACACACACTCTCACTCACACACACACACACACACACACACACACACACACACACACACACACACACACACACACACACACACACACACACACACACACAGTCTGAGGAGAGAGACAAGGGCCTGGACATCCCCCCCTCCCTTCATTCTCTCCTTCCCACAAGGAGAGAGGCCCCTCTCGGACGGTCAGGGTGATCTGCTACAGAGGGCCTCATTGGTGCCAGAGCCCACTCAGTGATTTGTTACTGGAGTGTTGTTCACACGCAGGCTCTAAGTGTTTTGTTGGACGCAGTGTGGGGGTTTTGCATCTGGCATTTGGCCCAGTCCTAGTCATCCAGAGAGGTGTGCTGTCCTTGTTGTTGTGGTGGCTGGCTGAGAGCACAGAGGAGGACAAGGGAGGCTCTCGACATCCCATGATGCTTTACGGCCCGCAGAAGCGCGGACCGGGCCTGGACGGGGTGGGACTTGCTGTTTGGCCCAGTAGAGTAGCTGTCTGGGATGTCATGAAACTGACAAATCCCTTACTCTGCCTGTCTGTCTGTCTACCTTCCTGTCTGTCTGTCTCTCTGCCTGTCTGTCTCTCTGCCTGTCTACCTTCCTGTCTGTCTACCTTCCTGTCTGTCTGTCTTTACAGACAGAGTAGAACCGGGACAGTTTAATTCCAAAAGGAGAGAAAAAGGTGAATTTCTTCAGAAATTCTGTGTATTTTTATGTCCCCTGGCAACACACCAGAATTGCTGCTTTGCATGAATTATACATTAGTAGAGGGTGAGAGCAGGGGACCCTGTTCCTGCTGAGCACTGGGGGTGTGGTGTGTGTTTGTGCGTACATTTATGGTTTGTGTGTGTGCGCACCGTGTGTGCGCACATTCTCGTTTGTCTGTGTGCACGTCGTGCAATTGTGTGTTTGTGTGTGGGTGCGCGGGTGGGTGGAGAGGAGGAGGTGGGGGGGTAGGCTGTCGCCCGCCTGCTGCACCCCCCTGCCAAGCGAGACTCCACCCCCCTGCAGGAAGTCTATCGCTCCACTTCCCTTGTCCCTCCGGGCGAGGCAGTGTCACAGTCCCACAGCCTACCCACTTTATCTACTGACCCATCAATCAAACCCCCTCACACACACACACACAGACACCTACATGGACACACACGCACACAGACACACACTCCAAAAAGTTAAATCCCACGTAATACATCAGAGAACCTCACATCTGCATGGCTTCACGCCCACACAGAAATAGAGCTTGTTTTTCTGCCATCCATTCACAACAACCTCAGGCCTGTGAAGCTTTAGTCTTCGTTTCGGGAAGGTGGATAAGGTCTCTCTCTCTCTCTCTCTCACTGTGTGTGTGTGTGCATCTTCAAATCTTCTTCAGTCTCCTGCAGTCTTTCTCAGTCTCCTCCAATCCGTTCCGGTCTTCCACCA
Source organism: Osmerus eperlanus (assembly GCF_963692335.1). Classification (NCBI taxonomy): domain Eukaryota; kingdom Metazoa; phylum Chordata; class Actinopteri; order Osmeriformes; family Osmeridae; genus Osmerus; species Osmerus eperlanus. The sequence continues at coordinate 14,425,860 of NC_085024.1, forward strand.
TACCAGAGAAGTGTCTCTCTCCGTCTCCTCCAATCTCGTGCAGTCTCCTCCGGTGTCCTCCGTGTCTCCATGTCTCTAGGCTCCCTCCATCTCAGTCTCCTGTCACCAGGCTGGCAGTGGTTCAATCCCCAGCATGGCTGACAGGCAGACTCCATGCGAGCTGGTACCCAGTACCCTGGGTAGCTGGCCTGCTGCCCGCTCAGCTCTGGGGGGGGGGGGGGGGGCATGTAGGGGCGGCAGGGGGGGCACAGCAGGGGGCTTTGGTGTTGGAGGTGGATCAGGGGGTTTTCAGGAGGGGTGGTTTTGGTGGTATTTCGTCTATGTCGTCCCACCTGTGATCTAAACACAAAGGCCTGGAGGAGAGGAGAGATGGAGAGGAGGGGAGGGTAGGAAAGGAGGAGATATGAGGAGATGAACAAGAAGCCTGGGAAAGGAGGAAAAGGAAGAGGAGAGTAGAGGAGTTGAAATAGAAGAGTACTGGAGGATAAAAAGAGGAGACTGATGGTCTGTGACTGGGGGTGACCTCCCAGAGGTGAAACATATGTTCACTTACAGAGCCATCCATTACCCCGGTCGCCCTCCCCTATTAACCCCCCCCCCCCCACACACCTCTCAACTGCCCCCCCCTTCAAGACTCCTCTGAGCGGCAGGCCTCGCTAATGAGGATCCCAAACCACTGTACTATTGTATAATGCACCACAGAGATAACACAACATTTCTGCCTGCCTGCCTGCCTGCCTGCCCGTCTGTCTGTTTGTCTGCCTGCCTGCCTGCCTGCCTGCCTGCCTGCCTGCCTGCCTGCTTGCCTGCCTGCCCTCAGCAGGTCTACTGGGATGGTAACTGCCATTTTATTAAGACTGACAGTTTGAGGGTTGAAGCATCATTTCAACAGGCTCTCAGGGGAGATCATCTTGCCAAATTCCCTGTCCAAACAGCTATGATCGCTTTCTACTCTAACACTTAGCCTGGCTGTTAGCTACATCCACGATGTCTCTCTATTGCCACACCTAGAGGCCTGACAAGGGCTGTGACATTTTGGGAGGAACAGATCAGCGTGTGTCTGGGTTCTACGGCTGCTTACTGTGTGACTAACGGTCTCTGTGTCTGCCCTCTCTCAAGACTCGGTTAATGTGATCGTTAATGCATGTGTGTCTTCTTGGTGTTGCTATGGTTGGGTGTGTCAGTTCATGTGTGTGTGTGTATGTGTGTTTGTTTGTCATTGTGTATGTGTGTGTGTTTGTATGTGTTTGTTAGTGTGAATGAGTGTGTCAGTGTTAATGTATGTGTGTGTGTGTATGTGTTGCCCCGTAAGACGCAGTCATGGAGGAGCAGGTCTGAGTTATAGTGACAGGACTCTGGGCTTGTCTGCTGAAAGCGTCTGCTCATCTAATTGCGTGTCTGGTCTGAATGATGGGGCACTTAACTCTAACACACGTCTCACACTGCTGGTCTCTCAAACATACACCCTGCTGGTCTCTCCAGCACACCATGCTGGTCTCTCCAGCGCACACCCTGCTGGTCTCTCAAACATACACCCTGCTGGTCTCTCAAACATACACCCTGCTGGTCTCTCCAGCACACCATGCTGGTCTCTCCAGCGCACACCCTGCTGGTCTCTCAAACATACACCCTGCTGGTCTCTCCAGCACACCATGCTGGTCTCTCCAGCGCACACCCTGCTGGTCTCTCCAGCACACCATGTGGGTATCTCCAACACAAACCCTGCTGGTCTCTCCAGCTCCAGCACACCATGCTGGTCTCTCCAACACACACCCCAAGGTGCTGGTCTCTCCACACTCACAGCACGACTCAAAAGGAGGTGCCATCTGCTGAAGGCTGGCTTCTGTGGAGCTGGTGATCTTCTAAGAGGGGACCCCCTCCACCCCGTTCTCCCAGGCGTTGTGTTTGTGTTTCCGTGGCACAGGGCGACCTCTGAACCCTGGCTAATGAGAGTGATAACGAGGATTAAGAGGGCAGCGTGGAATGTGCCTGAGACGAGGTTTAAACTATTACACTGCGCTGCCAACACGGTTTTCTTCATGACTCAGGAAATTACACTCGCTCTCTCTTTCTGTCGGCACAAAAGAAAAAAGCTTATGGAAAATCATAAATTATCCAGGGGCCACATTAACTTGGATGTAAATCGCCAGGCAATTATGTTTTAATGGCCCTTTAAGAGAATGAGTAATTGGGGGTGAAGCCAGTGGGCTGATCAGACTCACCCATCTCCCTCTCTCTGTGACTCCCACCACAATGACTGTGTGTATGTGTGTGCATGTGTGTGCATGCACATGTGTGTGTGTGTGTTTGTGTGTATCTGTGTGTGCTTGTGTGTGCGTGCACGTGTGTGTGTGAGTATAGAAGGGTGTGAGGGAGTAGGACAGATCAACCCAGGCAGTAACAGCTAGTGGAAGTTAGATGGGAACACACACACACACGAGCGGACCGGCAGCAGGGGGAACAGACACATACAGACGCACACACACACACACACACACACACACACACACACACACACACAGACTAGGAAAGGCTTAGATGTTTAGGTGGATTCAAATATTCAAGACATCTGAGGTGTTTTTGCCACCCCTCTCTACCCATCCCCCCACCACACACACACCCTTGAGCTGTTCTGTCACCCTCGTCGTCACAGGGACAAGGAGAACGTGGCGTTTCCCTGGATCCAAAATTTACGACCAATTAAAAGGCGGGTGAGGCGGAGCATCCATCAGCCTGGCGTGCTGTTGGCCGGCTGGGTGGGGGGTTGGCGTGGGTGGGGAGGGGTGGTGGGGGTGGTGGTGGTGGTGGTGGGGGGGGGGGTCGTAAACCACAGCCTATATAGTTTTATATGTGTTTTCTCTCCAAAGAAGGAAGGTTATGGCTGAATGATGTTTTACTGTGCTCAGCTCCTCTGCCAGAGACAGTGGCAGGAAGAGAGAGAGAGAGAGAGAGAGAGAGAGAGAGAGAGAGAGAGAGAGAGAGAAAGAGAGAGAGAGAGAGAGAGAGAGAGAGAGACAGAGAGACACAGAGAGAGAGAGAGAGAGAGAGAGAGAGAGAGAGAGAGAGAGAGAGAGAGAGAGAGAGAGAGAGAGAGAGAGAGAGAGAGAGAGAGAGAGAGAGAGAGTAAGCATGCTACTACAATTTCCCTCCACTTCCACCTGGATGATGTATCAGGCCCAAGGAGAAGGAAAATCCCATAATATGGAAAGCCCCAGAAGAAAGATGGGTTTGCCTGTATTGTATGATAACATCGGGGGGGGGGGGAGGTTATATGGAGGTTGGAAGAGAGAGAGGAGGAGAACAACTTTGTCATTAATGTTTATGTTGACTTGATCTTATTCCTCCTAAATTATTGCAACGAGACACACAACCATACACACACGGACACAGACACACAGACACACCAATCACACATACACACAGACATACAGACACACGGACACACACACTAGCAGGGGTGATCCATTCTGGCTCAGTAGATCACCTAAATGCACGCCCCCCCTCATGCATCAGGCCCCTGCTCTTCCTCTGCCTCACTGACAGCCAACGCTCATTTGCATATTTAATTGCATTGTAATGTACTTTTAATTTGAAAACGGAGGCAATTAATTATTTTGATCCAGAGCAAAATATCCCAAATGTAAACATTCTAATAGTGCTCCACAAGCTGGGCATCATTTTTTCTTAAACGGATTGAAATATTCTCTCATATTTTACTCTCTTGACAGTCTGTCACTTATTTCAGTCCTCTCTGTCTCTCTTTCTTTCTCATCTCTCTCCTTCTTCCTCTCTGCCTTTCTTCTGCACCCGCCTTGTCCTCTCTCCTCCCTGTTTATCCCTCCTCTCCTCCATTTCTCTCTCTGAGCGCCTGCTCCACCCTCCCCTTCTTCTTTTCTCCCTAATCCTCTCTCCTTCCATATCTCCATCTATCTCTCTCTGTCTCTCTCTCATCCCCCCATCTCTCCTTCTTCTTCAGAATGGTGGGGGAAGGGGGTACTGACATCACAGCAGGGCTAGCAACAGCCAATAAATTATGAGTGACAGGTGTGTGGGCCAATAAAAGCCCTGCCGTATCTCAGCTCTGTAAATCTGAGCCAGCGTGCGGTGGCTGACATGTTTATTGTCGCCGTGGCGATGGGAGCCGGGGGTGAGTCCCCGACATCAGCGCTACCGAAGTCTATATGGAGGTCACAGATGCATTCTGGGATGCTGCTATTCTTCCTCTCTCTGCCATCAGAGCCACGCTTTACACTTCTACCATCTGTCCCTCAAACACACACACGTACATACACGCTCATGCATACACATACGCGCACACAAACACGCACGCACACACGCACACACACAGCCCTCATGTTGAGTTACTGTTACAGCCCTGGCTATAGGTCCACGCCTGTCCTGCAGCCGCTGGGGTCTGCATCATCACCCACTCATTCATCTGGTCCACAGACAGCAACACACTCATCATAATCTCCTCCATTACACCCTGCACACGGAGGAGAGGGAAGGAGGGGGAGGAGGGAGAGAGAGACAGGGGGAGAGAAGGAAGTGAGAGAGAACGCGAGAGGGGGGGAAGAGATAAGAAAGAGAGAGAGAAATAGAGTGGAGCAGGATCTAAAGGACCGGAGAGAGAGAGAGAGAGAGAGGAGAGAGAGAGAGAGAGAGAGAGAGAGAGAGAGAGAGAGAGAGAGAGAGAGAGAGACCGGAAGGGACAACTCTGTCTGACTCCGGGGCTGACATTGTTAAAAAGGCTGTAAACCTTTACAAGATGTCTGAAACGCTTAACACTGCTCCCTCTGCTTCCTGCCTTCCACGTTAGAGGAGAGAGTTGAGAAGGAGAAGGGAGGGAGAGAGAGAGGGAGGGAGGGAAAGAAAGCGAAAGTAAAGAAGAAGATCGGACCAGCTCTGCCCTGCCAAGATCACTCCTGTCAACTCTCGTAAACACGTTTTACTATAGTATTGGTTTTATGTCTGTGTGTTTATGTATGTATGTGTTTATGTGTGTGTGTACCTGTGGTGGACATGGTGCCCAGCTCCATTGATGGTCCAGCGGGCTCCTTAGGGTCGGGGACCTTAGCTGTCATGGCAACCAGTGCTGCACATCCCTCCAACTCAGCTCAGGACTGAAGAAGAAACCGATACACACACTCAGACCCAAACACACCCTCATAGAGACATGCTCGCAGACACACACGACTGCACCCCCCCCCCCTTCCCCCACCTGCAGACCAGACTGGTAGATAACAGACTACAGTACGTGGGACAAAGCCTGTGTTAAGGTCCATTCAGGCTTAATCACTGTCTCTGAACACAGAGAGTGTTGAGAGGCTAACAAAAAGGGGAGGCGTGCTCTACTGACAGACTGCAGACCTCAGTCAAGTCCAGACTCACACTAATGGAATCCAATTAAGCCTCTAACAGCCCAGAGAGAGGCAGGATATTAACTCTGCTGCTTCCCACAATGCACCACAGGCCCTTCAAGGAGAGCTTTCTCAGGACAGAGAATCATGAAAGGAAACAGTCTTTTCTTTTCTTTATCCTCCTCTCATTGCTGGCCAAGAAAATGACTTGAATGGAGAACCTGACTGACGGAGACACCCATGCCCACCGTTCAGACTGGGGCACCTGGTTGGCTGATTCAGCAGCCAATCAGATGCCTCCTAACAAAAGGACCTGTAAGGTGAGTGTAGTGGAGGTTTGTGTGGGGAACATCTGATTTCTAATATTCCTGTCTGCCTAGTGTCCTGCCTGTCTGCCCGCTCACCTGTCCACATGCCTGTCTGTCTGCCTGCCTGCCTGCCTGCCTGCCTGTCTGTCTATCTATCTATCTATCTATCTATCTATCTATCTATCTATCTATCTATCTATCTATCTGTCAATCTGTCTGTCTATCTGTCTATCTGTCAATCTCTATTCCCTACCTGCCCACCTGCCTTTCAGTCTGTCTGCATGTCTGTCTACCCAACTGCTTGACTACCTGTCTGGCGTGTAAAACAGTAAGAACACGTCTACATAACCTTTCCTTTCACACCAAGCAACAATAGTGAAGAAAGAGAAAGCTTTCATCACAGCTTCCATCTGAAAACAAGACCTAGCAGAGGGTGCCACACTATAGAAATAACTCCAACCAGAACTCCCCTAATAATAGAGCTGAGAAACACACACAGTCATTAATACACTTTGATTTCAAAGGGTTTGAGTGGGGTAGGGATTTGTACTGCTGAACTGTTGCTCATGGTGTGTGTGTGTGGTGTGTGTGTGTGTGTGTGTGTGTGCGTGTGTGTGTGTGTGTGTGGGGGGGGTGTATGTGTGTGTGTGTGTGGGGGGGTGTATGTGTGGGTGTGTATGTATGTGTGTGTGTGTGTGTGTGGGGGGGGTGCTTGTGTATGTGTGTGTGTGTGTGTGGGGTGCTTGTGTATGTGTGTGTGGGGGGGGGTGCTTGTGTGTGTGTGCAGTATTAGATATGGTAGCGGCGTGATTCCGTTAGTAGTTGCTCCTCAGCCCCGGCTGGTTTGCATAAAGCAAACAAAATTAAATTTGCTTTGCTAAATCAAAGCTGGTGTGGTGTTCCAAGCCTCTCTCTCTGGGACAAATTACTTCAAACGGCCTCCTTTGTACAGAAACATCAGCCCAATCAGACTGCGTGAAACCCTCGACTTGGGAATTAATTATTGAACCACAGCGAGGTCTTTCTGGCTCACACACACTATGACACTGATCTGTTTGTCTGGAAAATAAGGCTCCTTGCTGTTCAAAACACCCTCTATGTTTCATTTCCATCCATCCATCCGTCAGTCTCTCTCTCTCTCTGTCTGTCTTTCTCACAGCCTGTACTCTAGCCTCAGCTCTGCTCTACTACGTAATGTACTGTACTCTACAGTACTACAGGAACTCATGTACTGTACTGTACTCTACTGGACTGCACTCTACTGGAATGCACTCTACTGGACTGCACTCTACTACAAATCTTGTCTCTTATTCTTTCTTCGTGTCTACTATCTTGGCAATAAATCAGAATGCTGTGCTTCTAACTTCATCTTAACTGCAACTTGCTAGGGTGTAGCCTTGGTTGGATGTTTGTGTGTGTGTGTGTGTGTGTGTATATGTTTTTACGGTGTGAGTGTAAGTCTGTGGTATGTGTGTGTGTGTGTGTGTGTGTAAGCTTGATATAACTGCTTTTCCAATTAAGATGAGCCACAGGCAGGATCGATGTAGGAATGAGCAGCCTTGGACAGAGCAGGGTACCAATAATCTATCACCTGGGGTTGGGGGGAGGGGGGGAAGGGAGGGAGGAGAGGAGGAGGGAAGCACACACTGACACTTAGGCCTACACTTATATATGAGGTCATTTATTTTACTGTACATTTTGTCTCTCACTATGTTGTCCATAGATGAGAGAGAGACAGAGCAAGAGAAAACATAGAAAGAGAGAGAGAGTGAGAGAAAGAGAGAGAGAAAATAGTTAGTGTGAGAGAGAGAGACAGGAAGATTGAGAGAGAGAGAGAAATAGTTGGAGAGTGTGAGAGACAGGAAGATTGAGAGAGAGAGAGAGAGAGAGAGAGAGAGAGAGAGAGAGAGAGAGAGAGAGAGAGAGAGAGAGAGAGAGAGAGAGAGAGAGAGAGAGAGAGAGAAGGAGAGAGAGAGATAAATAGTTAGAGAGAGTGTGAGAGAGAGACAGGAAGATTGAGAGAAAGAGAGGTCCCTGATTAGAGCGAACTAATATATTGTGTGTTTGCCTTCCCATGGTGCACCAGTCTGACCCCTGGTCGTGGGGGTTAATAAGGAAGCCATCCCTTCGTAGGTCCTCCTTTGGACCCACACACAGCGGCGATGAACATGACATACACACACGGACACAGACGCACGCACACACACGCACACACAGTGGAGAAGCATGCACGGGCACACACTCAGGTATACACACACTCACTTAGCCTCCAGGACCAGAGCCAGGATTCCGGCAGCAATGGGAGCAGCACTGGAGGTACCAGAGAATTGTGTGACACAGCCATCTCCCAGGTTAGACACAGTCACCTAGAACACACACACACACACACATACACACACAGTGTGCTTACAAACCAAATCGTCCTTTAAACGTTGATCCTGTCCTAGCCAGCCAGCCGGAGGCTTCAGGCTCCTTCCTTGTTTGGGGTGACATAAGCAGCCCTGGTAGCGAGGGAGGTGTGACGGCGTCTACATCTGGAAGTGACACATAGTCTCTTCCTGCCTTTCGCCTTTGTCACACCTCTGAACATCAACACCTCGCTCTCCTCCTCTCCCATCCTCCTCCTCTTCTCTCTTTCCTGCCCGTGATTCACCTCCAATTAACACTTTGTGTGTGTGTGTGTGTGTGTGTGTCATTTGTGTACATGTGTGGGAGCAAAGAGGAGTCATTCACACACACACACACACACACACACACACCCACACATGTATCCAGAGCCAGTCTCACCAGACTGCCTCCAGTCAGAGTGACCGCCATGACGGCTGGACAAGCCTCGCCAAAGAAGGCGGGACTCCCGCTTTGAGTGACAGCTCCGATGGCCAGGGTGTGGATGTTGTTGACGTAGCCGTCTGCGCCACAGTGGTCACTGGCCGTGCCCCCGTTACCCGACGCCCACACGAAGATGCTGCCCCGCCCTCCACGACCCTGCAGAGGAGAGACAGAGGCTCTTACTGACATGCCCCTCCTCCTGAACCACCTGGGTGTGTGTGTTATCACACATGCTGCATGGCAACAGTGTGTGTGTGTGTGTGTGTGCGCGCGTTTGGACGTGCGCACGTGTTCGTGCCTGTGCTCGCGTGTGTCTGTGCATGTGTGTCTGTGCGAGTGCATGTCTGTGCGCCTGTGTCCGTGCTCGTGTAAGTCATTGTGTGTGTATCTGTGCGAGTGTGTCTGGGTGAATGTGTCAAGGCCGTAATCATAATATATTGGTCAAAATGTCCCTCCCCAATATGTTGATATAAAAATATAAATACAAATATAAATGTATTACGCTATGACAGGCAACCACGCACGCTGTCCGAAATTTTAATTAAAAAACTATTTCGCCCCCCCCCATGTTGACTCCATGGCTACGGCCTTGGAATGTGTCTGTTCTTGTGTGTGTCTGTACTAGTGTGTCTGTGTGAATGTGCCTGTGCTTGTGAGTGTCTGTGTACCGGTGTGTCGGCACTGGGGTGCCTGTGCGTGTGTGTGCGTGCCTTCAGGGTTCCCAGCCTCAGTGCCCGCTGCGTCAGCCTGCCAGGCCCTGCCATCTCCCTGCCGTCGTCCCGCGGGCCCCAGCTGCACACGTACATGTCCACCACCTGGCTGCTGAAGGTCAGGGACGTGGCCTCCATGGAATCCGTCACAGAACCGTCCAGGAGACGGATACCTGGGGGCAGGGATGAGGGGTTAGAGGGGCAGTGATGAGGGGTTAGAGGGGGCAGGGATGAGGGGTTAGAGGGGGCAGAGATGAGGGGTTAGAGGGGGCAAGGATGAGGGCTTAGAGGGGGCAGGGATGAGGGGTTAGAGGGGGCAGTGATGAGGGGTTAGAGGGGGCTGGGATGAGGGGTTAGAAGGCAGGATGAGGGGTTAGAGGGGGCAAGGATGAGGGGTTAGAGGGGCAGGGATGAGGGGTTAGAAAGGCAGGGATGAGGGGTTAGACGGGGCAGGGATGAGGGGTTAGAGGGGGCAGGGATGAGGGGTTAGAAGGGCAGGGATGAGGGGTTAGAGACAGCCTGACCTCCAACCCTGGCGTTGAAGGCGATGCCCACACCACAGTAGGAGTTGTTGGCTTCCATGGCGATCTCCCCCGCACACCGCGTGCCATGGCTGGATTAGGGAACAAGTTAGGGGTCTCACAACCTCCCCCCCCCTCCCCCCCCCCCCGACACACACACACACAGTGTGAATGTAGGAGTGTGTTTACCCATTCTCCTCGTCCCTCAGAGGCATGGCATCATGAGACAGGCCGTGAGAACCTCGCAGGTCAAAACTGGCGGATGCCTCCTGACTCACACACACACACACACACATCACACTCTCATAACTCGCCATGCTATGACGTATGTCTGTACTATTACCAGAATATTCTTTATTGTATTGCTGTGTTGCTCTGTGCTGAATACTTTATAAGACAGTAAACATCTCTGAAAAGTCCTATTAACAGACATGACTCGTTTAAACATGCATGGAAGGTGTTATAAGGCAGGGAGGAGAAAAACTGAAGAACCGGGAAGTAGACTCACGTAGTTCTGTGGAGATCTCTGTTGGTGTGGTCCACCCCTGGTGAGA
>NC_085024.1:14436341-14522843 GCF_963692335.1 Osmerus eperlanus
GGCAGAGGCCTGCCTAGAGTTACGGCCCCCAGGGGCCCCTCAGGCATGGAGGGTTCAGCTGCAGGACACAGGTGTGTGTTACACCAAGCGTGGGTCAGAGGGCCACAGGTGAAACAGGGGTCTGGAGACTGACAGGCAGCGGCAGTAGAGGCGCCAGGATACATAACCTGTCTGTCTTCTGTGTGTGTGTGTGTGTGTGTGTGTGTGCACTGTATCTTTGTGTGTGTCTGTCATGCTGCCTGTGTCAGAGTGCGTCTTGTTTGTGCGTGTGTCTCTGTCTGCCGCTGTGTCTTTGTGTGTGTGTGTGCACACGCTGCACAGCAAAAGGGGATTAAGTGGGGACTCTGACGATGTCTTGTACAATGAGCCTTGATGTGTGTGAAAGGACCACGCCGCCGTGGCAACGCCGTGGTAACGAGGCTAATGAATTCAGGCTCTAATCGATTGTTTCAGCTCTCTCTGGATTAGATACAACCTTGCTGGAAGGCTCAGCCGAGGTGTGTGTGTGTGTGTGTGTGTGTGAAAGGGAGACAAGCTGTGGGGGGGGGGGGGGGGGCTTGGAGAAGGTGCCAGTGCCCACCCATACCCCCCCGCCCCCTTTCGGGGTGAAGGAGGGACAGAGGGATCATCTCTCGTCTAAATGAGATTACAGCTCCTTCAGCTGCTTATCTGGGCTAATGCCAGCCGCTGGGAGGGTGTGTGTTTGTGTGTGTGTGTGGGGGGGGATTCTCGGTTTCAGCCTCTGCCCCACGCCGCACCAATACACCACTAATCCCCCCAGAGAGAGCAGGGAAGAGGAACGGGGGAAGGGGAACGGAGGGGTGAAAAGAAAAGGGAGGATTTGAGAGAAGGTACAGATGGAGAGAAACGACTGGTTTGGAGGAGAGGGATCTGGTCTTGAATAATGACTTCAACACTCGTGTGTGTGTGTGTGACCTACAGGCGGGTCCATCAGCGTGGCGTCCAGGCGGGCCCCTCGGTGGCCAGTGTGGGGAGAGAGCGCCACCTAGCGGTGGCAGCAGCCCTGTGGACCCACTTCTTCCCCTTCCTGCGAAGCCTGCGCCTCTCCCAGACCCCCCCAGCCCCACTGGCAGACGCAGCCGCAGGTCACACACACACACACTGACTCCTGTATTTGCAAATCATGTTCAATCCGCAGCATTTGTGATCTGAATACTTTTATCAACTAGAAATACTATAGTATACTATATATCACCTTAATCACACCTTTTTGGTTTGCAAAACAAAAATTCTGAACAACTGTTCACCGACTGACTGTGCTTGATAGATTAATATTCCTGACAGGTCCTTTTTATGGTTGTTAATTAATTAAATGGTTGTTGACTATTTTCCCAGGATTCACTCTCTTGGCCTTTGACCTGCCGAGCTCCGCCCCCCAGGACCTCCAGCCCAACCCTGTCCAGTCCATCATGCACTGCTTTGGCTGGGATGACATGCTTAACCCCCTCTTGGTGACTCGTTACCTCCCTCACCTGCTGCAAGACGGGTACTCACTCTGACATGTACTACTCTGGTCTCGCTGCCTCTCTCTCACTTGCTGTCTGACCTCGACTACTCTGGTCTAGCTTCCTGTCTCATTGACCTTGTGTCCTGTGTATACATTGGTATGGAGCTGCTGTGAACAGCTGCAGGCTCTCTGTGTGTTAGAAGAGCCTGACGCGTCCTCTGGTCCCCAGTGAGCTGGTGGCGGCGGTGAGCTCCTGCTCCGGTGCTTCTGCTTCCGGTCCGGCCCAGGCTCTGTGTGTGAGAGCCTGGTTCCGGTGCTTTCTCCAGCAGCACCTTCACAAGAACCCAGACAGGTCCGACAGCCGTGCAGGTACAGAATCTCACACGCTAGCGACGCTGCACACACACACACACATGCACACACTATTCAAAAAGTGATTTTGGGGTTGTATGATGTGTATACGGACAGGCAGGGCTCTGGAGGAACAGCTGGGTGAGCTGACCAGGCTGGTTCTGCGGCTGCCTGAGGTGGACTCCCTACTGCAGCGTTCTGGGCTGCAGCCTGCAGCCTCCAGACCGGAGCCCAGACCAGCTCTGCAGCTCTTCATCAAGGTACAGCAGACACAGGGGATAAACATGCATGTACACACACGCACACGCAGTGTCACCTGACATGCATACCTCTCTCCCTTTCTCCTCCCTCCCTGGTCCAGGCCGTGGGCCGGGTCTACGGTGGTCTCCAGGTTCTGTCGGAGCGCGCTGCCATGGTTACCAAGGCTCTGGACTACCTGGGAGACTTTCTGAAGCATGTCAAACCCTACCTGGTCAACAAGAACCCTGAGGGTCTGCAGCTGGCCTACTGGGTTGGAGGTGGGTGGAGCTGGTGTGCTGGGCTGGAGGTGGGTGGAGCTGGTGTGCTGGGCTGGAGGTGGGTGGAGCTGGTGTGCTGGGCTGGAGGTGGGTGGGAGGCCTGGTGGAGGTATCTGACTTCTTCATGTGTAACTTGTGCTGTTGTAGGCTGTGTGGTGATGCACTGGAGCCCCCTGCTGGCCTCCTCCAGGGCCCAGCAGCAACTGTTCCGCTTGGTGGAGGTCCTCCTGCTGCCCCATTCCCTGACCCACCTGGAGCAGGCCCTGCGAGACAGCCTGCCCCTCTACCTACAGGTAACCACACCTCTACCTGTGGGTAACTGCCCCTCTACCTACAGGTAACTACCCCTCTACTCGCAGGTAACTTCCCCTCTACCTACGGTAACTACCCCTCTACCCGCGGGTAACTGCCCCTCTAGCTACGGGTAACTAACACTCTACCTGCGGGTAACTGCCCCTCTAGCTACGGGTAACTACCACTCTACCTGCGGGTAACTGCCCCTCTACCTACAGTAACTACCCCTCTACCCGCGGGTAACTGCCCCTCTAGCTACGGGTAACTAACACTCTACCTGCGGGTAACTGCCCCTCTAGCTACGGGTAACTACCACTCTACCTGCGGGTAACTGCCCCTCTAGCTACGGGTAACTACCACTCTACCTGCGGGTAACTGCCCCTCTACCTACAGTAACTACCCCTCTACCCGCGGGTAACTGCCCCTCTAGCTACGGGTAACTACCACTCTACCTGCGGGTAACTGCCCCTCTAGCTACGGGTAACTACCACTCTACCTGCGGGTAACTGCCCCTCTACCTACGGTAACTACCCCTCTACCCGTGGGTAACTTCCCCTCTAGCTACGGGTAACTACCACTCTACCTGCGGGTAACTACCCCTCTACCTACGGGTAACTACCCCTCTACCTGTGGGTAACTACCCCTCTACCTACAGGTAACTGCCCCTCTACCAGCAGGTAACCTCCCCTATACAGATATGTAACAGACTCTCTACCTGTCCCTCTGTCCAGGGTCTGTCCGTGGCAGCCGGCATGTCCCAGTCTCAGGGGGCGGGGCTAAAGCAACAGCTCCGCAGCGTCATCTCCAAGTACTTGGACCACTTCCTCCCGGCCACGCCCTCTGCTGGAGTCATAGCCAATCACCCGGTGCTGCTGGCCGCCTGCGAGGCCACGCCCACCCCCCATGGGGCAGGACTGAGGAAGAGCATCCTGCAGGTCCTCTGGTAGGTAGACTGTCTGGTAGTTTGTATGACTGTCTGGTAGTTTGGTATATGCCTGTCTAGTAGTTTGGTATGCCTGTCTGGTAGTTTGGTATGCCTGTCTGGTAGTTTGGTATGCCTGTCTGGTAGTTTGGTATGCCTGTCCCAGTTTGTATGCCTGTCTGGCAGTTTGGTATGTCTGTCTGGTAGTTTGGTATGACTGTCTGGTAGTTTGGTATGACTGTCTGGTAGTTTGGTATGACTGTCTGGTAGTTTTGTATGTCTGTCTGGTTGTTTTCTCTTGTAGTTTGGTAGATCACTTTGGTAGTCTGGTAGGTAGGTCTCTGGTAGTTTAGCAGATCTCTCTGGTAGTTTGTTAGTTCTGAAAAGTTTTGAAAGTCTCTGGTGGGTAGACCAGTAAAGAGTGTAGGTCTTCTATCATAACTGACCCAGCACACAACCTGCTAACTCTGACCTTCCCCATTTAATGCAGTGACAACTTCCTGCAGTTCAAGGGCCACGCCCCTCCTCCCCGCCTGGCCGCCATCCTGGCCTTCCTATTGGAGCTGCTGAGACGGAACAAGGATGCTGACCCCGCCCTGCTCACCGTGCCCCTCCCCTCCGTGCTGCGCTGTCTGATGCTGGTCAACGAGCCACAGGGTGAGACTGCACACACACACACACACACACACACACACACACACACACAGGACGTACTGTGTGTGCATCTGAATTGACTGATGTGTGTGTGTGTGTGTCAGTGAGGAGGATCGCTACAGAGGCTCTGCAGCTGCTAGTGGAGAGGTGTGGAGCCGCAACAGATGGACCATGTGACCAGACCACCACTGTCTTAAAGTAAGTCTCTAGACCTACATCACCTCTCTACCCAGTACCTGCAGCGATACATATCCCTAATCCGTGTGTGTGTGTGTCCATCCTGCAGGTCGTTTGTAGAGGAGAACGAGGGTGTGTACGACAAGCAGGTCTACAGTGTTCTGGAGACTGTGGCGGTTCTAGACCTGCCAGTGGTGCAGGTTCTAGTGCCGGTTCTGTCTCTGAGCTTGAGGAACACGGAACATAAGAGAGGCCTGGGCAGGAACAGTGCCTTGAGGTGAGGAAGCAGTTCTCTTCCTCACAATGGAACGATGAAGTTATCGCTCCCTTTTCCCCCCTCTCCTTCTTAATCTCTCTTACTCTCTGGGTTGCAGGAGTGCCTACAAGAAACTGCTGAGCATTTTGGGAGATGTAGGCCAAGCTGAGGCCATTAGTCTGGAGGAGGAGTGACCCCTGGACTGCATCACATGACCCCTGACCCGCCCCTGACCCCCCCAGCTGACACATAGAAGTCAGAATATATATGCTTTGGACAGAATGTATGTCTTCTATCTATTAATTTATTTGTATTTGTACAGATGCAGTATGATCGTGTTTATCATACATTCATGATAATGATGTGGATTGTTATTAAAATGAAGATGAAACCGTAAACTTTCCACTTGACATGCAGCATATGTGCGTGTGTGAGACCGCAGTGTCCACGCTGCCTGGCTTCACGACAGCCCCGTCTTGTCTCTCAATCAAGATCTTACTTCCTGTCACAGCTATATACTCCACACACTAGTCCCCCCCCCATACTGCTAAACTGCCCTCCTCTGTCCTACAGTTACACCCCTGTCTCCCTCCTCTGTCCTACAGTTACACCCCTGTCTCCCTCCTCTGTCCTACAGTTACACCCCTGTCTCCCTCCTCTGTCCTACAGTTACACCCCTGTCTCCCTCCTCTGTCCTACAGTTACACCCCTGTCTCCCTCCTCTGTCTCTCCTTCCTACCCCCACCTCTCTCCTCACCCCAGCATTTTTCTATCTGCATTCTCCTATATCACACTCCTGTTTTGCTCTCTGGATGAGACAGTGAAGAAGTGAAGAACACGCGCTGATTCAAACAGATCCTCTTTATTACGAGAACAGAGCAGGTCGCGTTCCTCCTCTGTCCAGGAAGTGCCTCTGATTGGTCAGCAGTTTAATGAACAGAGCTTCGGTTGACCTATGCAGAGTGTGCGGGCAGGCTGGTGAACATGTCTGTTCAGCTGAGAATCTCTTGAAGCTCTGAACCTCTTAACTGAACATGGTCGTCAGAAGAACGATCTTAAATCATCCAAGTCTTCCTTAAATCCTGAAGAAGCACACACGGAGGCAGGCCTCTAGTGCACCTTAAATACAGGATCTGTAGCCCTGATAAATACGTAGTAGCTGTGTATATACAGTACCTATAGCCCTGGTAAACATTTATGCCCAGTTTCCAAAACATGGATTAAATCTTGTCCTAGACTAAATACTTTTTCAATGGAGATCTTGGAGATGGAGATGAATTTTGCTCTTACTTTAGGACTAGGCTTAACCCATGTCTGGGAAACTGGGCCATCGTTGTGTAGATGGAGTGCTTATAGCCCTGTTAAATATACCACAGATAGAGAGTAGAGTATACAGTCCTATAATGCATTGAAAACAGATGGACAGGAGCCAACCTGTATGTCTGGGGAAAGTATTCTGGTCACTCTCCTATCCTGCGCTGTGATTGGTCCAATAGCTCACATCCTGTTTTGTGATTGGTTAGACAGCTAATATCCTTTCCTGTATTTGATCAAAAAGCTCCCATCACGTGGTATGGATTGGTCAGACATACCCAGTCCTGTCCCGTGGTTGGTCAGACCGTTTCTGGACAGTCATGTGATTGGTCAGACACCCCAATCCTGGGGTGCTGTGATTGATCAGACAGCTCCTATCCAATGGGACGTCTCCTGAAGGCTGGGGAGGTTCGGACAGGTCAGAGAGGGGGTGGGCAGGAAGCAAGCAGCGATGCCATTGGATGCAAATGGCAGAGTGGGTCCATAGAAGACTTCTTCCTCTCCCTCTGAGCTCACATCCAGCACCTACAACACAGCAAGTGGAGCGTGACGATAGCGGAACATAGAGCTTACAAACTCCCAGCTGGTTAGTGTCGAGTCAGTCAGTCATCTTACCTGGATACAAGCCAGAGGTTCGTTGGTCCAGATGGAGTAACCTCCTACTACATAGATCCTGTGGTCATGGACCGCCACTCCCGCCTCATTCTGACCTGAGGGAGGCAGTACAGGGTTAGGTTGAGGTGTGTGTGTGAGTGTGATACAGGGCCGTCCTCTATGCCCAGCTGAGGTAGAAGCTGAGACGAAGTTAGGTCTACCTGTGTGTGTGTGTGTGTACGTGCGTTACTGCTGTGTGTATTGGGGCATCCTCGGCGCTCACCGGTGAGCAGGTTGAAGGAGCAGCGCGTCCATTGGTCGGTGTCCAGGTGGTAGGCGTCGATGTGCTTCACCAGGACGCGGTCGTTGTTGTAGTCCAGGTCGTTCCCACCCAGCACGTACAGGTGGCGCCGCACCGCCGCCATCACATGGTACACACGGCGCTGGAGCATGGGGCTCCGGGACAGCCACTTGTTCTGGTGTGTGTGTGGGGGGGGGGGGGGAGAAGGACGAAGGATAGTACGGGTTTCATGGGAGAGGGGGAGAGGAGAGAGCAGAGTGAAGGAGAGAGGAGGATGAAGGAGAGAGCAGAGTGAAGGAGAGAGGAGGATGAAGGAGAGAGCAGAGTGAAGGAGAGAGGAGGATGAAGGAGAGAGCAGAGTGAAGGAGAGAGGAGGATGAAGGAGAGAGCAGAGTGAAGGAGAGAGGAGGATGAAGGAGAGAGCAGAGTGAAGGAGAGAGGAGGATGAAGGAGAGAGGAGGATGAAGGAGAGCGCAGAGTGAAGGAGAGCGCAGAGTGAAGGAGAGAGCAGAGTGAAGGAGAGAGCAGAGTGAAGGAGAGAGGAGGATGGATGAGGACACAAAGGAGAGAGGGTGAGAGAGTGAGTTAATGTACCAGCAGGGTGGGAGGTGTGTTTCCTCCTGCTCTAATGACACGCTCTAAACACACACACACACGCACGCCCACCGTGACACACTGTCCTCAGTGTGTCGTTGCTCATTTGGTGAGAGCAAAGAGTGCCTGTGAACTAGTGAATGTGCATGTGTGCACTGGAGTTGATGGTGTGTGTGTGTGTGCGGGGGTGTTTACTGGTGACCATCTGTTGAGTGTGTGTGTGTGTGTGAGGTGGGGGGGTATAGTTAATGGAGGTGCAAGAGTTGAATAGAGATCCATGATGAATTCAAATGAGATTCTCCTGCCCTCCCCTCCATCTCTCTCCCTCCTCCACCCCCTCTTCCCTTCTCCATCCCTCCCTCCCTCTCTCTCCTATTACACACACACAGCTACACACATCCCCGTTTCACAGGTGGTTGGCGGCTCACCGGTGACAGCATTAATTATTCCAGGTTCGTATTATCATGCGTTTCCATAGTTACCTGTTCTGGGTCAAACACCATCAGTCGGTTTTGGTACTGAGCTGTGTTGGTGACTCCGCCTGGAATACACAGGAATGTTACACACCCGTACACTGTGTGTGTGGTTGTGTGTGTCTGTGTGTGTGTGTGTGTCTGTGTGTGTGTGGTTGTGTGTGTGTTTGTGTGTGGTTGTGCGTGTGTCTGTGTGTGTGTGTGTGTGTGTGTGTGGTTGTGTGTCTACCTGAGACCCAGAGCAGTCCGTCTGCCACACAGCCAGCGTGGCAGGACAGCGAGCGGTCGAAGGGCTGGACGTAGTTCCAGCGGTTCCTGCGGGGGCAGTAGCGCTCCACGGAGGGCAGCACCTGCCGCAGCTCGTTCCTTCCTCCCACCGCGTACAGGAAGCTGCCCAGCACGCCCAGCAGGAAGTGCTCCCGGCACGCCTTCATGGGGGCGATGTCCGTCCACCGGTTGACCCGGGGGTCGTAGCGGCACGCCGTCCTCACGGCGCACGTCCTGTTTGTGGTGTGCTCCACCTCCCCGCCCGCCACAAACAGAAAGTCCCCCATGACCGCCACGCAGTGGTGGCTCCGCCCCGTTGTCATGGCCGCCACCTCGCTCCAGTTCGAAGCCCCGCCCATCAGGTCGCCCCAGTCTGAGGCCCCGCCCACCAGCTTGCGATTGGCCGAGTTGAAGTAGCGCAGCTCTCGTACCCGGGTCGTCTCGCGCTTCCTGCCCCCGGCCAGGTAGAGCCTGAGGGCCTGGCGGCGTGGCCGGGTGCGGGCGCTCTGCTGGAGGGGCTGGGAGAAGGGGGTGTGGTGGTAGTCCAGGGCCTCCTCCACCAGGGCGGCGACAGAGGGGCAGGAGCGCACCAGGGGGCAGCAGGAGAGCTGCTGCAGGGTGGGCGGGGCCAACAGTCCGAAGCGCACGTGCTGGAGGAGGTCCTCGCTGTGCTGGTACCGACAGTCCCGCTCCAACCACCGGACCACCAACTAGAGGGGGGGGGGGGAGAGAGGAGAAGAGAGAGAAATGGAGTGGGGAGGGGGAGAGGAGAGAGGAATGGCGTGGAGAGGATAAAAGAGGAGAGGATAAGAGAGGGGGGAGGAGATGGGGTGAGAGAACAGGAGGAAAGTTGTGGGGGAGTGTAATGAGGAGAGAGGGGAGGGGGTGGGGGCGCGGATGGGCAGAGGAGCAGAGAGGAGGCGAGCGGAGTCACACTGATTAGTATTCTGAACACCTACACAACAGCATGGCGAGATCAAGACAAGTGAGCCAGTGTACACACACACACACACACACACACAACAGTATATTCAGAGTGTGAGCATGGTGGGCTGCAGAGAGTGTAATTGAACGGGAGGTTGTTTAGTTGTAGTGGTGGAGAGTGAGAGTGGGCGACATGCAGGCTGGTCACCGATACTCCCCTTAGGGAGAACAGGAGCCTCTTAGCACAATCAGGATAGACACAGGGAGGCTATTACACCACCGCTAGATTGGCCTAATGAGCACAGCTCCACTCTGCTGGCTCCACTGACACACAGCTACACACACACACACACACACTAGCAATTACAATTTCACGCACACACATATTATGATATCACAGTCATGACAATAACAAAGCACAATTTAGAACACACGCAATTATAGGACACATATGCATAATTTATGCATATTATTATCTGATCATGGGCTTCTTTTCTACTTCTCCTCCTTTTCCTCTCCTCCTCCTTTTCTCTCTATCTCTGTGTGTCTCTCGCTCTCCCTGACGCTTTGTCTGTATGTGTAAGGGAAAGTGTGTTTGTTTAAGGCAGATGTGTGTTTGCATAAGGAGGTGTGTGTGTGTGTGTGTGGGCGAGGCATGCGTGCTACACCATCTGATTTTGAAGGTCACGCCGGATCACACTACTTCCAAGTGGCAAAAAACACATCAACTCGAGAGAGAGAGAAGAGATGGAGGGAGAGAGAGAGAGACGGAGAGAGAGAGACGGAGAGAGAGGTGGAGTGACAAAGAAAGGGAAAGAGAGAGAGAGGTGGTGAGGCAGAAAAAGAAAGAAAGAAAGAAAGAAGAAAAAAAACACACACACAAGAACGACCAAGAAATGTGATTTCCAGTGTGTGAGACTCTGGGAGCAGTTCGGCTGACGATGATTGACAGCTAGACCATATCGTCCGGGGGATTTGTCGCTCGCACGTTTCGCGGGCTGAGGACGACGGGCTCGCTTCCGTCTGACTCCCAAATTAACCTTCTAGGCTCAGTGAAGGAGGCCTAGGCAGCCTAATCAGCGTGTGATGATGGTGCGGGCGCGGGCTAAGGGGTCAGGGTAATTGTGCCATCAGAGGCCTGATTGTTTTCAATCAGCCGGCGTCCGGAGTGACAGCTGGGGATTGGAGCTCTGATGGGGACGCCGCTCGACTAATCAGAGACGGGGGGGGGGGGTTGGCAGGGGGAGAGGAGGGAGGTCTGATTGGTGCAAATGAACAGTCAAAACGCGCCTGAGCCACACTCCCCCCCATGCCCCTTCCCACCCCCACACCCTCCTCTACCCCCACACTACACCTACTCTTCATACATACAAAAACACACACGCGCGCCTTCCTGTTCCAACACTGGAGCTGGCGCCATCAACAAGGACACGTTTAACAAGAGTCTGTGTGTGTGTGTGTGTGTATCAGTGTGTGTGTGTGTGTGTGTGTGTCTGTGTGTGTGTGAGACGAGGAGGTGCCGAGGTACCTTCCAGATCTCCTCTTCGGTGAGGGAGGTGAGCCGGTCGCTCTGCAGCACCTCCCTGAGGAGGCGGAGTGGGAGGAGCTGCACCTCCTCCTCCTGCTGCTCCCTCAGGTGCTCCACCAGGAAGTCCACCACCGCCTCCGCCACCGCCGGCAGGTGGAACAAGTCGGCCAGCCGGTACAGGTCCAGGTAGTTACTGCTGCTTAGCTCCTGTGGACACACACACACACACACAGAAATACACACAGGCACACAAGTAGGAATACACACAGAAATATACACACGAATGAGGATATACACACAGGAATACACGACCACACACACAGGCAGACACCGATACACATTACACACACACACACACACACAAACCCAGAAATACACAAAGCATACGGGCACACAAACGTACAGTTAGTATCCTGTCACGATTTCTTGTTCACTTCAATTAGACTTGATGAGGAGGAGGAAAGCAGAGAATAATACACACACAGAGAGGATGAGAGGGTGGACACAATCATGAGAGATGGACAATGGAGGAAGACTGCCATCTACTGGCTCAATGTTTCCCCAGCACCAGGCATGCAGTCCAACTCCACCTACACCCCGCCAGCAGATGGCACAGAAGAACATGGTTCATGACGGTGATGTCAGTGGACTGCTTCTCCTGCAGGTCCGGGGCCGGGGATAACGGTGATGGGGACTGTGTGTGTACATGTACACCTTGAGACATGCATGTGTGTGTGTGCCTGTGGGTGTGTGTGTATGCGTGTATACTATGCGTGTGTGTACTGTATATGCGTGTGTGTGTGTGTGTGCGTACGTGTGTGTGTGTGTGTGTGTGTGTACCTGGATAAGGTAGTGCGAGCACAGACTCAGCAGCTCCAGCAGCTGCAGGTGACTCCCGGCTGACAGGACGTCCTGGACCAGCCCCGGCTCCAGCATGATCTGGGGAGAGGACTCTAGTGAGACCACTTCCTGCTCCACCTCAAAGTAAACATACCACGTGGCTCCTGACCATACACGAGTGCTACCTCAGGTTACGTAACTCTGGCTTAATCATATGTGTGGGAGGGTGGATTGTTGATAGCGGGGTTTTTGTTTAGCTGATTGTGCTATAGTTAACTGTGTTCTAGCTCGCTAGATGTGTTGTAGTTAGCAAGCTCTGTTAAAGTTAGCTACGTGTATTATTGCTAGCGAGCTGTGTTCTAGATAGCTAGCTGTGTCATAGTTAGCATGCTATGTTCTAGATAGCTAGCTGTGTCATAGTTAGCATGCTATGTTCTAGATAGCTAGCTAGGTGTGTTGTGTTGCTGTCCTGCGGTTCACACCTGTCCAGTGTAGGCGAAGTCGAGAGCATGTTTGAGTCCCAGGCTGGTTACACCTTGCAAGGTCACCTCACCAGCACCGCTCTCCACCATGCACAGACTGAACATGGCCTGAAGACACACAAACACGCACACACACACACACACACTCCATTAGAGATGAAAGCCCCAGACTGTCCTAGAAGTCCTGCTGGGTTTCCAGCGGGATTCTCTCTAATCAAAGATATTTATCGATGTCACACCATGAGAGGACGGAAGGCATTGATCAGACAACCAGGAACAAGCGATAAACCTGACCAGGACCAGGCCAAACTAGATCCAGACCTAGACCTGAACCTATACCTAGACCCAGGCTAGGAGCATGGTGTGGGTACTTTCAAAGGCAGATCCGTGTGTACTTCCTGTTTCTGTTTAGGGGGTGAACTGCCGGGCTGTGTGCTGATAGAGTAGATCTGCTCTCTGTTAGATAAAGGCTGTGTTTCTCAGCATGGCTGAGCTGTTTTAATTAAACTTCCTCTGCTTGACTGAGCACAGGCCAGTGGCAGAACCTGGGGTTGGGTGTGTATGTGTGCGTGTGGGTGTGTGGGCGTGTGTGTGTGTGTGTGTGTGTGTGTGTGTGTGTGTGTGTGTGTGTGTGTGTGTGTGTGTGAGCGAGCACGTCCAAAGGGAGCTAGAGAGGACTTCCACTCTTAGTCCCACGCCACTTATGCTTCTCCTGACCTTGAGAGTTGAGAGGACAGGAGAGAAGAGGAGATAAGAGTTACGGTTGGTGGTTGTACAGATATACTACTGTATGTTTGACCGCCTGGTCTGTCACATCCAACGCTCCCTCAGAGACAGAAGCTGCTCTGGCGTGATTGGCTGCCATGCCTCCCGAAGGGGCCCAGGCAGAGTGATGGGATTGGAGGAGACAGGTGACAGGGAACAGACAGGTAAACAAGCCTGGACAGCTTCCCGCAATCTCCTGTGTCTGCTACAGTACATCATTTCTGATGTGTGTATGACAGAGAGAGAGAGAGAGAGAGAGAGAGAGAGAGAGAGAGAGAGAGAGAGAGAGAGAGAGAGAGAGAGAGAGAGAGAGAGAGAGAGAGAGAGAGAGAGAGAGAGAGAGAGAGAGAGAGAGAGAGAGAGAGAGAGAGAGAGAGGGAAAGAGAAATAGAAAGAGAAAGAAAGTATACCCAAAAATGCTATTCAGACCGACAAATTGTTCCCTTTTTCTTTTGAGAAGCCTTATCAACTGAATGAACAAACGAGTTAAAACAAAGCCAAAGAATATGATAACAGCACAGAGAGATGAGCCATGCGGCAGCTGACTGATCTGATAAGACAAAAGAAACCAAAGAGATTAGCAGTGTTCTCATCCCTCAGATTCAAACACTCTGACATGAAAGACGAGACACAAGGAGCGAGAGCACAGAGAGGAAGAACAAGAGACGCCCACACTCGCTTCCACCCTGCAGAGCAAAAGAGAGAAATAAATACCCAGAATTAATAATCCCACAATTTGGGGTTTAATCTCCATTCCCTTTCAAGAGGGATTAAATTCACTTTCCTAATCTACTTGGTTTCCCTAAATCACATCATCTCATCTGTGCAATGGCTCAGGCCAGAACGGACCAGGCCAGACAGGAACAGGCCAGACAGGACCAGGCCAGACAGGACCAGACCAGACAGGACCAGGCTAGTCAGGACCAGGCCAGACAGAACCAGGCCAGACAGGCCCAGGCCAGACAGGACCAGGCCAGACAGGACCAGACCAGACAGGCCCAGGCCAGACAGAACCAGGCCAGACAGGACCAGGCCAGACAGGCCCAGGCCAGACAGGACCAGGCCAGACAGGACCAGACCAGACAGGCCCAGGCCAGACAGAACCAGGCCAGACAGGACCAGGCCAGACAGGACCAGGCCAGACAGGACCAGACCAGACAGGACCAGGCCAAGCCAGACAGGTCATGTTGTTTCTGGAAGCCTCCCCCTGCCAATGTCCTGTATGTCATCCAACACTACACCTTAATGTGTCTTTCTTCCCTGGACTGTTTCCCCCCCACCCACCCACCCAACCACGAATTCTGATGACCCCCTGGTGACCCACACTCACCCTGAAGTAATCGCTGCAAGCTGCCAAGACCGCTTTGTGGGCGTGGAACTTCTGTTGCCCGGCAACCAGCGTGACATCACAGAGCAAGCCGTCCTTCCGCTGCTGGTTGAGTGCAGAGAGAACGGCGTCCTGGTGGCACTTTGACTGGCACATTCTGGTACCCGGCACCACACCAGACTGCTGGCACAGCCCCTGTCCTGCCAAGCCGCTGGCACAGAACAACACAGCTGGGGATCAAACTCCGAGCTGTGTGTGTGTGTGTGTGTGTGTGGGGGGGGGGGGTGTACGTATGTGTGTGTTGCCTGCATGCCTGTCAGTCTGTAGAGAGGTACTCATTAAAGTTCCACTCTGAAAGTCAATGTTCCATGATGGTGTGTGTGTGAATCTGCATGTGTGTGTGTAAGACATGTCTACCTGTGTGCAGGTTCAGAAGGCATGCTCCAGGGGGAGAGGGGGGGAGGTGTGGTGTACCAGAGGTCCTGGGGGCTGCAGTGTCCTCTCCGGTGATGTCAGCGAGCCTGCAGAAACAAGCATTAGCAGGTCAGCCCCTTTCTCCCATTGCTCAATGTCACACAGTCCCGCTGTAATGAAGTTTAGCCTAATTAACACTAATCTGCAGGCTGGATTTGACTTGCTACCTGTGTGTAAAATGTAGCGTTTCTCAGATTAAAGTAGTGTTTACATGAGGGGAATATACTTGATGTGCATGTGCCCTTATCAACCACTGTTGCAAGGCTGTTGAAACGCTTGTGAGCGGACACGCTTAGCAGGAGGCAGGGGTCGGGTCATGACCCGGTTGTGCACAATGTTGAAACTGCCAGCGGCTTCACCACCACATGATCTGCTCAAACCTGAACTCAAAGCATGGAGATGGTCTCGGGCAGAGGAGCAGATGATTAGAAAACAATAAATCGCAATGCTATTTGACTTCAGATAGAGCAGGCTTCAAGTACAGCAATGGATTAGTATTTGCAGTATGTTAGACTATGCATGTTTGATTTGACGGTCAACAGGCTTTGTAGTTTTAACCCCCTATATCAACACAACATTCATTTCAAGAAAGAAACTTGGCCCATGTTTTCACTTTTCACCAGTTAAAATCTAATCATTCGACCTAACATATTGACTTTTTCTCCACATTTAATTAAAAGGGTTTGTATGATGATAACTTTCTGATACGGTAAGATCTGTTGACATATGACGTTTTTCAATCAAGGTTGTTGAAGTTCACACCCACCATACTTGATTGCTGTGACTAGAAAAGCAGGTGAACTCTATTAGGCTTATTATCTGTATTAAGGTGAGGAGGGCTATTTAAGGGGTAACTGCTTAGGATTTTCAGGGTTGAGGTTGTTCAGGTGTGCCTAATAGTTGTAACAATGGTAAGTAAATGACGTTAAGTTGTCTGAATTGCTCTCACCAGAGACTTTAACCACTCAAAAGTTTCAACTTTAACCCCTTACATGTATTTTGAAAAACACCATTCTGTCTTTGATCCACTGACAGAGGGAGTGCATTTCTGTTCACATCGGACAAGCGGGCGTCCAGATGGGCAACTCCTGCTGGGAGCTGTACTGTTTGGAGCATGGCTTCCTGCCAGATGGAACAGTGCATGCATCCAACGCTGCCTCCCTGGCCGACACGTCCTTCGGTACTTTCTTCACTGAAACCGGTACCGGGAAGTACGTCCCCAGAGCCATCTTTATTGATCTGGAGCCGTCGGTCGTGGGTGAGTCTGGAACGCTGCTATGGGGGTGCCAGAGGCCATGTTTCCTTGATTAATCTCCGAAAGCCATTTCCTCCATTCTGTTAATTGTTTCCTGGTATTTCTTATTAGATGAAGTACGAAATGGTGCCTATCGTCAGTTGTACCACCCTGAGCAACTGATCAGTGGCAAGGAGGATGCAGCTAACAACTATGCCCGCGGGCACTACACCATCGGCAAGGAGATTGTGGAATCGGTCCTTGACAGGATGCGTAAAATGGTGAGAATCGCAGATGGATGTTGAGTTTCAAGTACATGTCCTCCAAATGACTGAACTTTTATGAATTGATAATCCGTGTTTGGTCCGCACAGGCGGACCAGTGCACCGGACTGCAGGGCTTCCTCATCTTTCACAGCTTTGGCGGGGGGACCGGGTCTGGTTTCACCTCCCTGCTGATGGAGCGTCTGTCTGTGGACTACGGGAAGAAGTCCAAGCTGGAGTTCTCGGTTTACCCTGCCCCCCAGGTGTCCACAGCTGTGGTGGAGCCCTACAACTCCATCCTGACCACCCACACCACCCTGGAGCACTCGGACTGCTCCTTCATGGTGGACAATGAGGCCATCTTTGACATCTGCAAGCGCAACGTGGGGGTGGAGCGTCCCTCCTACACCAACCTCAACCGCCTGATTGCCCAGATCGTGTCCTCCATAACTGCCTCCCTGCGTTTTGACGGTGCCCTCAACGTGGACCTGACAGAGTTCCAGACCAACCTGGTGCCCTACCCCCGCATCCACTTCCCCCTGGTGACCTACGCCCCCATCATCTCAGCCGAGAAGGCCTACCACGAGCAGCTCTCCGTATCCGAGATCACCAACGCTTGTTTCGAGCCGGCCAACCAGATGGTGAAGTGTGACCCCAGGCGTGGCAAGTACATGGCCTGCTGCCTGCTCTACCGCGGAGACGTTGTCCCCAAGGACGTCAACGCCGCCATCGCTGCCATCAAGACGAGGCGCTCCATCCAGTTTGTGGACTGGTGTCCCACGGGCTTCAAGGTGGGCATCAACTACCAGCCCCCCACCGTGGTTCCTGGAGGGGACCTGGCCAAGGTGCAGAGGGCTGTGTGCATGCTGAGCAACACCACGGCTATCTCTGAAGCCTGGAGCCGACTAGACCACAAGTTTGACCTGATGTATGCCAAGCGTGCGTTCGTGCACTGGTACGTAGGTGAGGGCATGGAGGAGGGTGAGTTCTCTGAGGCCAGGGAGGACATGGCTGCCCTGGAGAAGGACTATGAGGAGGTGGGGGCAGACTCTGGAGATGGCTGTGAGGAGGAGGAAGATGAATATTGAATCCCTGTAGTCCTATGTACTGTAACCTGTTACAGTATTAAGTGGATTTTGTATTAAATTATACTAAGCATTTACATCGTCTTGTTGGTTTTGGCTCAGGTGTACATAAGCGTTTCCTGACATTGGAACGTAAAACCGCACACTATTTTCCGTTTTGTCCTGTACTCTGATCCTCAACCTGCCTGGGATACGTGACACTGAAACTAATCGAGACCATGTCCTACAAGAGTGAACATTGTTGTATTATGAAACTTGACCTCAGCACAATGAGGATACGCACTGGCGCTCCCAGATACTCAACACCGCATAGACTGTCTGCTGATGAGCAATCCTGCGAGAAATAATTCGGAGTGACCTTGAACCCGCCTGGTCGCAGGCTATCTACTGACACACAGCAGCGTAAACAGCCTACTTCCGAGACCTGTAAATATGACTGATTGGGCCTGCAAACTAGACGGCTGTATTGCCTTTACTTGTTCAATGCGTTTGGTGATGGGCGATAAGCCCAGAATTGTGTGTATTGCAGGCTACGCACGTTTACTATCTCACAAATCTGCGAGGGAGCTGTCAAACGTCTCCTAGCAACAAGACCGCGCCTCAGCCCAAAACGAGCATGGGATGTAGGCTAACACAACCTATTTTACCGAAACGCTGTCGTAGCCTATAGCCAGATCGTCGGTGATGGGGGATACCTATCCAACAAACAAAAACGGTAGCAGTAAGCCTACCACAACTTGACATCTCTCTGGAGTTTATCCGTCTCCCCATATTCTAAATAAAATGATGTATTGAATGTTAAAGCTATACGCACCTCATATGCATACGCTGTGACCAAGTCCAACTGGAAGCTTCATTTGGAAAACAATGTGTTTCGACATCTGAGTTCGGTAATGTGTATGTTGACAACAACTGGGTGGAATAACAGAAGGCCAGCTGTCGCGGACACTTCTGTTACATTGTAGAACCTAATTCTAACCCCGCCTCTTCCCTCGCATCAAATGTATGTGGTTGCCCTCTAGTGAAACAATTTAGCGTTGCAAAATTCTATATAAGCAAGAAAGTGATGGTACAATATTGTTTGAGTATTATCCTGCAGAGAAGACACATTATGCTTTATTCTAAAACTATAGCCATAGATTCTCAAATGCAATATGTTTGAACGCTTGTGTAGGATATGGGCTGTCACATTCTGCCGCCCTTCGTTAACATCCATAATTATGTAACCCAAACTAATGTTTCAGAAAATAAATCATGGAAAACAAGGTAAAAAGAAAGCATTTTATTCCACCAGTGGCCGGTATATTTACGTCCATGCAGTCATAATGGGTGAGTCGACCTGGCAGCACGCCTGGAACGCTAGACAATGGGCTACATGGAGTGCCATGTGCGCAAACTCCGTTAACGGCAGCTGTGTTGTGTGATCGCATGGTGACTTGATATAGCCAAAACATTTAAGCATGCATACTTCGCATATAAAAAAGGTCGAAGAAAAAAAAAAATCATGCTGCTCTATAGGATGACCAGATACCCAAACGTGCGACGTTTTACGCGCGTGACTTAATTAACTTTAGCTGACTCGATTACTTTTTACAACATGGCTAGTAGGGAAAGACTATTTCGACAAAGTCAATGCTCAAACGCAGAAAATGATTTGAGCGATATTTAGCGCAAGAGGGTTGTTTTAGTCAGACCACTGTTTGATAAACAGATCGATGTGCGCAGCGGCGTCACGTGCCAGTTAGAATTAGGTTCTACAATGTAACAGATTTCTCGCAGGATTGCTTATCAGAAGACAGTCTATGCGGTGTTGAGTATCTGGGAGGGCCCGGGCCGTGCCTCTCCTCACTGTGCTGAGGTCAAGTTTCATAATGCAACAATGTTCACTCTTGTAGGACATGTCTAGATTAGTTGCAGTGTCAAGTATCCCAGACAGGACGGTACCAGACAGGTTGAGGATCAGAGTACAGGACAAAAAAAATAAATAATAGGCGTTCGTTTTTTTTGGTCCAATGTCAAGAAACGCTTATGTACACCTTGAGCCAAAACCACCAAGATGATGTAAATGCTTAGTATATTTTAATACAAAATCCACATAGTACTTTAACAGGTTATAGCGCGTAGGCCTAACAGATTCAATATTCATCTTCCTCCTCCTCACAGCCATCTCCAGAGTCTGCCCCCACCTCCTCATAGTCCTTCTCCAGGGCAGCCATGTCCTCCCTGGCCTCAGAGAACTCGCCCTCCTCCATGCCCTCACCTACGTACCAGTGCACGAACGCACGCTTGGCGTACATCAGGTCAAACTTGTGGTCTAGTCGGCTCCAGGCCTCGGCGATAGCCGTGGTGTTGCTCAGCATGCACACGGCCCTCTGCACCTTGGCCAGGTCCCCTCCAGGAACCACGGTGGGGGGCTGGTAGTTGATGCCCACCTTGAAGCCCGTGGGACACCAGTCCACAAACTGGATGGAGCGCCTCGTCTTGATGGCAGCGATGGCGGCGTTGACGTCCTTGGGGACAACGTCTCCGCGGTAGAGCAGGCAGCAGGCCATGTACTTGCCACGCCTGGGGTCACACTTCACCATCTGGTTGGCCGGCTCGAAGCAGGAGTTGGTGATCTCGGATACGGAGAGCTGCTCGTGGTAGGCCTTCTCGGCTGAGATGATGGGGGCGTAGGTCACCAGGGGGAAGTGGATGCGGGGGTAGGGCACCAGGTTGGTCTGGAACTCTGTCAGGTCCACGTTGAGGGCACCATCAAAACGCAGGGAGGCAGTTATGGAGGACACGATCTGGGCAATCAGGCGGTTGAGGTTGGTGTAGGAGGGACGCTCCACCCCCACGTTGCGCTTGCAGATGTCAAAGATGGCCTCATTGTCCACCATGAAGGAGCAGTCCGAGTGCTCCAGGGTGGTGTGGGTGGTCAGGATGGAGTTGTAGGGCTCCACCACAGCTGTGGACACCTGGGGGGCAGGGTAAACCGAGAACTCCAGCTTGGACTTCTTCCCGTAGTCCACAGACAGACGCTCCATCAGCAGGGAGGTGAAACCAGACCCGGTCCCCCCGCCAAAGCTGTGAAAGATGAGGAAGCCCTGCAGTCCGGTGCACTGGTCCGCCTGTGCGGACCAAACACGGATTATCAATTCATAAAAGTTCAGTCATTTGGAGGACATGTACTTGAAACTCAACATCTAGCTGCGATTCTCACCATTTTACGCATCCTGTCAATGACGGATTCCACAATCTCCTTGCCGATGGTGTAGTGCCCGCGGGCATAGTTGTTAGCTGCATCCTCCTTGCCACTGATCAGTTGCTCAGGGTGGTACAACTGACGATAGGCACCATTTCGTACTTCATCTAATAAGAAATACCAGGAAACAATTAACAGAATGGAGGAAATGGCTTTCGGAGATTAATCAAGGAAACATGGCCTCTGGCACCCCCATAGCAGCGTTCCAGACTCACCCACGACCGACGGCTCCAGATCAATAAAGATGGCTCTGGGGACGTACTTCCCGGTACCGGTTTCAGTGAAGAAAGTACCGAAGGACGTGTCGGCCAGGGAGGCAGCGTTGGATGCATGCACTGTTCCATCTGGCAGGAAGCCATGCTCCAAACAGTACAGCTCCCAGCAGGAGTTGCCCATCTGGACGCCCGCTTGTCCGATGTGAACAGAAATGCACTCCCTCTGTCAGTGGATCAAAGACAGAATGGTGTTTTTCAAAATACATGTAAGGGGTTAAAGTTGAAACTTTTGAGTGGTTAAATTCTCTGGTGAGAGCAATTCAGACAACTTAATGTCATTTACTTACCATTGTTACAACTATTAGGCACACCTGAACAACCTCAACCCTGAAAATCCTAAGCAGTTACCCCTTAAATAGCCCTCCTCACCTTAATACAGATAATCAGCCTAATAGAGTTCACCTGCTTTTCTAGTCACAGCAATCAAGTATGGTGGGTGTGACCTTCAACAACCTTGATTGAAAAACGTCATACGTCAACAGATCTAAAGTTATCATAGTACAAACCCTTTTAATTTAATGTTGAGAACAAGTCAATATGTTAGGTTTGAACGAGTATATTTTATCTGGTGAAAAGTGAAAACATGGGCCGAGTTTCTTTCTTGAAATGAATGTTGTTGACCGTTAAATCAAACATGCATAGACTAACATACTGAAAATAGTAATCCATTGCTGTACTTGAGGCCTGCTCTATCTCAAGTCAAATAGGATTGCGGTTTATTGTTTTCTAATCATCTGCTCCTCTGCCCGAGACCATCTCCACGCTTTGAGTTTAGTTTTGAGCAGATCATGTGGTGGTGAAGCCGCCGGCAGTTACAACATTGTGCACAACCGGGTCATGACCCGACCCCTGCCTCCTGCTAAGCGTGTCCGCTCACAAGTGTTTCAACAGCCTTGCAACAGTGGTTGATAAGGGCACATACACATCAAGTATATTCCCCTCATGTTTAAAAAAAAAACACTTCTAGCCTACTCATGAATGAGAATTAAATAGAGACCCGGATTTAATTTCAGCTTACTTGCGACTCGAAGAGCTGACAGCACCGCATCCTTGTCCGCGGATGGCACGGTACCCCCTTTACAAGGAAAGAGCGGCAGCTCTGCCTGCACTGCTGGTGCTTCCCAAGGCACCAGTGGCGGATCTAGAACGTTTTACATAAGGTGGCAAAGGGGGGCAAGAGGTCTTGGCAGGATGGTGTGGGTAAACGGTACGTGGGAATCCCTATGGCTTTAACAAAACAAAAACAAGACCAATTTTCAGCACGGGAGTGTTGAGTGCTGGCCCAAACCAGCCCATCCCCACCAGGGGCCGAGCCATACGTTGATTCGGGGCTTAACCCGAACCTAGGACCTAGGTTTTGATGTGATTTGAAATCAGAACTTCACATTAATTCTCACGCGCATAGCACTCGAGCAAATGTTTTTGCATTAATTTCAGTGCAAAATAGTTTTTTTTACCTTTATGTAATATGAACATTACATTGGACTCATATTGTTATATTTCTGGAAATTACAACCAACATTTTTACCTGAAAGATTCGGGGCTTTTGAGAAAACGTATTTTTCCCACCCTTGCAGGAACCTAGATTTATGAAGTGACAGATCTTTCTTTTTTTACCTGGCTTTTTCAGTTCCTCCTGGAATCTTTTCCCCATACATTGTATTCTTTGCCCATCATCTTAATCTTGCTAACTCCCTCCACAACAATAAATTATGGTTTAGGGTTGTCTCCATGGCAACAACCTTGGTATACGCACTTGTGTTTGAGAAAGACAACTGAAAACTGCACTTTTTAATGCACGGCCTGATCATGCGTTTATTTAATTAAAACCTAATGTAGCTTATTAGCTTACTTATCAGTCACATAGTAGTTAACAAACTTAACACATATCGTTTTATTCGGTGTGTGAAAAAACAATGAGAAAGCAGGCGATCTGCTGGTCCCGATGGCCACTCCGGGCCTGAGCCCAGTGTTCAAATTAAACTAAACTGTGCATCTTTTAAAAAGTCCGAGTATAAAAAGCTAAATGAAAATTCAAAGTACAATATTTGTGTCCAAGATGCAGTGGACCAAGTATAAAACAGTGGACAATACTCAAGTACTTATTATAATTAAAAACTTATCATTACAGTCCACAAATGACCCGATCACCCATCTGTTTTAGGAAAGCTTAAGGCGACAGTTGTTATTCTTTGCAGCTAACATTTCACAAACAATATGTGAGAGTAAGTGGATTTTATAGGACTGCTTAGCTAATCATATAAATGATCGATCTCCCAACTGGCACTATATTATTGTGTGCTGTAATGTAAGGTTGGCAAAACAGCGACTATCAGTAGGCTAAACTTTATGGATACAAACAAGAGTTTAGCTATATTATATATTAAGCTGTCTTTACTAAAATCAAAACAAATCAAAGGGCAGAGTGCTCTTACAAATGAAGCGATTTGAATTTTGGCTAACGTAGACTCACTGTTTTTGCTGATGCTGAATCGTCTTTAGCATACATTACATTCATTGCCAATGTAACTTTAAGTTAAACATGTGTGTTTAAACTTCACCTGGGGAAACTGACTTCACCTTGAGAGGCTCGGGGGCAGCTCAATTGCTCCAGTCTTTGCCGGGCTGCAGTGCCACCGCACCGCAGCAGACTCGCTGTGTGCGAGCCAGACTGTGTGAACGCCGCTCTGCACGTTTGATGCAGGGACGTAGCTATGTGAGGGGCAGGGGGCTAAGAATACGTTTAAAATAAAACATTTAATTGTTCACTTTCGGTAAATGTATTGTTCAGTTCAATGTTTTGAGAAGCTTGTGGACATAGTGGCGGTTTGTTTTTACAAGTACAGTTTTTGGATCACCAAAGTTAGGGGGGCAGCTGGGGGGGGGGGGAAAGGCTCTATAGTGGGGGGCAGCTGCCCCCCCTTGCCCCCCTGTAGATCCGCCAATGCTTCAAGGCACAGGTGATTGTTGAAAACCGTTATATTCACGCAGGTCATGGCACATTCAAAGTAGTTGCCGTTCAGCAATGCGACTGCAATCCAACTGACAGGAGCAACCATGGCTTTCGTGGTGATCTGAAAGAGGACCACCCAAAACCCGAAAACGTTTTTGCAGCGAAACTTTGATTTGCGGAGACATTTTCCTGTGAACAACTTCCATGTCCTATTGCTGAGGCTGTAGCCTAAGACTAAAAGTGCCAAAGCAGGCACGAAGATTAACACCATTCCACAGGCAAAGTTCCAGTCACTGCATGGGCACTTGAAAACCACACTCGAAAAAATCTGTTCCCTAACAGCGGTGAACAAGGCAACAAGTCCCAAACTCAAGCTTTCCTGCTGTTTTTGAGCAATGTTGAGGACCGTTTTGAATTTATCCATCTTGCTGGCTGCTTAGGATCTGTTGTGACAGTGAGTTGTGGGAAGCATGTTAAGAAGAAAATATACTTTCAGTTCCGTTTTATGTTGTGTGTTTGCCTTCTTTCATGCGGGTCAGAGCTGGATACGCATTTCAGCTGCTTGCCACAAGATTACAGTAGGGGCTAATGCAGGGTCAAGTACAGACTTCTGGAGAAACAATATGACATTTGTGACATTAACATAGATGCAGCATTTTTTATATTTTCTAGAAGGAGGACCACAGACAGTGACATCTTATGTTTTGGGTCTGGGGCCGTCCCCCTCCAGAACCTGTTGCACAGCTATACGGTTTATTTATGGAACACAACGGTTGGTGGCACAACCACGCCTCTTCCCTCGCATATGTGGTCTCCCTTTAATGAAACAATTTAGCATTGCAAAATTCTAAATATCAAGAAAGTGATGGTATAATATTGTACCATCACTTTTTATATAAAAATGCTGCTGCTATGTTAATGTCACAAATGTCATATTGCGTCACCAGAAGTCTGTAGGCCTACTTGACCCAGCATGAATCATAATCTTGTGGTCTTGTGGCAAGCAGCTGAAATGTATCCAACTCTTACCCGAAAGAAGGCAAACACACAACTTAAAACGGAACTGAAAGTCGATTTTCTTCTTAACATGCTTCCCACAACTCACTGTCACAGCAGATAAGCAACCTTCAAGATGGATAAATTCAAAACGGTCCTCAACATTGCTCAAAAACAGCAGGAAAGCTTGAGTTTGGGACTTGTTGCCTTGTTCACCGCTGGCGGGGAACAGATTTTTTCGAGTGTGGTTTTCAAGTGCCCATGCAGTGACTGGAACTTTGCCTATGGAATGGTGTTCCTCCTCGTGCCTGCTTTGGCACTTTTAGTCTTAGGCTACAGCCTCAGCAATAGGACATGGAAGTTGTTCACAGGAATATGTCTCCGCAAATCAAAGTTTCGCTGCAAAAACGTTTTCGGGTTTTGGGTGGTCCTCTTTCAGATCACCACGAAGGCCATGGTCGCTCCTGTCAGTTGGATTGCAGTCGCATTGCTGAACGGCAACTACTTTGAATGTGCCATGACCGGCGTGAATATAACGGTTTTCAACAATCAACTGTGCCGTGGGAAGCACCAGCAGTGCCAGGCAGAGCTGCCGCTCTTTCCTTGTAAAGGGGGTACCGTGCCATCCGCGGACAAGGATGCGGTGCTGTCAATTCTTCGCGCCCAGTCGCAAGTAAGGCTAAATTAAATCTGGGTCTCTATTTAATACTCATTCATGAGTAGGCTAGAAGTGGTTTGTTACCATCTTTAAACTCAAATATTTCTACTTGCGCCTATGTAGGCCTAAGTCATTAATATTTCCCTTATACGTTGCATAAAGCAGAACTAAGAGACTGGGGATAGGAAGTCCCTTTTTTGTTCTGAAATTATTGCATAATTTCTCAAAACAATAAATCAGTGTTACTTCACTCCAGTCCCGCCTGTCAAGGTGGCAAGTACTGTATGTTGATAAACAAAACAAGCATCAAAACTCTGATCTCCCTGTAGGCAGTATTTATCTCACTTATTGATCCCTCTCTAGTAATGTCTCTCTGCATCTTACATTTACATTTACATTTAGTCATTTAGCAGACGCTCTTATCCAGAGCGACTTACAGTAAGTACAGGGACATTCCCCCTGAGGCAAGTAGGGTGAAGTGCCTTGCCCAAGGACACAACATCATTTGACACAGCCGGGAATCGAACCAACAACCTTCCGATTACTAGCCCGATTCCCTAACCACTCAGCCATCTTACTCCCATCTCCCACTCTGTCCTCAAGGGAATTGCTTGGGTGTTCTCCCTCTCCCTAACCCCACATTGTATTGTGGTTTCAGATCTTGGGTTGGTTGCTGATTGCGTCTATCCTGGTGTCCAGCCTGCTGCTGGTCTGTGTGTCCAGATGCAACTCCCCTGTCAGCTACCTGCAGCTGAGTTTCTGGAAGTCCTACGCCCAGCAGGAGTGCACGCTGCTGGAGACCTTCTCCGAAGGCCACGCCCGAGAGCTGGCCCAGAGAAACCTGAAGAGCTTCTTCCAGCTGCAGCCTCCAGAGCCCATCACCACCCCGTCTAACCAGGCCTGGCAGAAGATCTCCAACTTTTACCGTTTCAACACCCGGGACCACTACTACAGCATGCTTCACCAATATGTGGATAACTGCCTGGGGCACGGGGAGGAGGAACTGAAAAGGACCTTGTCCATCCGTTCAGATGGTCCAGATGCTAACACCCCAGCAGTGCTGGACTTTGTGGACGGTGCTGGGATGCTGTGAATGCAGAGGATTTTGATGGTAATAGCAAATCATATTAACAAAAGGGCTATACAAATAAATTTGATTTGATTTGATTTGAACAAACAAAAAAATGTCAACATTTATTAATTACATGAAAATAAACAGTATGAATGTACATTATAATATAAACAGATAGGTTTCTTTCTACACTTGTGTGGCTTAATCTTTCCTGAGCCTATATACTTCACTTACATTTGCTTCAATCAGGAAATGAAACCCAGACTTGCTTCCTGTGAGCGCTGAACCACAAACAGAGTGTGTGTGTATAGTATTGACATACTATATGTTCATACTACATACTATAACGGACATGTTATATCTTAACAATCACCAAACAAATGTTTGTTAAACTAGCCTTTACAGCATTGCTCATCATGTTCTTGTCCATGCTAATGCAAAAAAATACTCACATTAAATTACATTATCTCTGAAAAAACCTCTGAATTATTTATGAATGAGCAGGGGTGGTTGGGTTGGATGAAGCCCACTTCAAACTCCATGTTGTCCAACTCCACTGATTGTATTTGTGTCATGTGAAACTGAAATCAAATGTAAAAACTGCAACCAACATCATCTTAGCGCCTGGCCCAACTGTGTGAGGCTTTTAATTCCAGTGTTATAGAAGGTAGATTTTGAAGACTAGGATGAAAGCTATTGCTACGATCAATGCTCTTAAAGCCTTTTGGAAGGGGGAGTGGAAGGAGGGGGGAGGGAGAGAGAGAGAGAGAGAGCACTTCTCCATAATGCTCACTTATGCTGCACAGTACAGTTCTAGTGGTATTCCAGATTGCTTCCTGTGTGTGTGTGTGTGTGCGTGTGTGTATGTGTGCAACATTCACATGCCTGCACGTTTATGACTAAGTGAAACAGCATGTTGTATGTAGATCAAACTGCTGCCAGTAAATGCACGTTCTCAGCTGCCGTAACACATCTACATTCTTCTTTGTAACATTGCCGTGGTTTCCTTGTTTGTGGCATGTACTTGGTATGTACTGAAAGCACTGTTTTTGCCAGAACATTGGACTCAAATCCAATGCTAAAGCACAGCTGCTGAAGATTTGGAAGCCGGAAACCAGAAATGCAAGATCTCCGTCTGTTGAGTCACAATCTTTAGGGTTAGCCGGGGGGAGAGAAGGAGGGACCAGAATAGAGAAAGGGAAGTCAAGAGAGTAAGGGAGTGGTTTGGAAGCGTAGAAAGACAAAGCCTGTGTGGACATGGGTGGAGAGCAGAGGCGTGGAGATAGAGAGACAGGGAGAAAGGGAGGAGCCGAGGGAATCAGAAAGAGACTGATCCGGAAAGAAGGGAACGGGAGGGGCTGAGGCTGTTGACAGATGTTTGTTTTCTTGTAAGTTGAAGTGAGACGGTGAGAGGCAGTTGGAGTTAGGAATTACGAATTACACTCTTACCTCCCAACCTCCCAAGACAAATACCTCTTCAGATTTCTGTTCAACAATTGGTCGTTCCTTGAGTTCTTTTCACCCTGGATCGTGTTTCAACCCGCCTCACGGCCAACATGGATAACTTCCAGACCGTCCTGCGTTTCTTCATGAACCAGAAAGCCACCTTAGGCTACAGCTTCATGGCTCTCATGACCATTGGAGGGGAGAGGGTCTTCTCCATGGTCTCCTTCCAGTGCCCCTGCAACCACAGCCAGAACTTCGCCTACGGGCTGACCTTCCTGATGGGCCCGGCGCTGGTCCTGCTCCTGCTGGGTCTGTTCTTCAGCACGCGTCTATGGCGCCTCTTCACTGGCTGCTGCCTGAACCCCATGAAGCTCTGTCCCCGGCGGAACAGCGTCGGCTGCATGAGGGCGGTCGCCAGCATCTTCACCGGGGCTTGCGTGGCACCAGTCATGTGGCTGTGTGTGGCTCTGCTCAATGGGACCTTCTACGAGTGCGCTGTCAGCGGCCTGGATGAGAACATAGTGGTGGACATATTCTGTAAGAACAAGACCGCAAAGTGCCGGGAGGAGCTGGCGCGCGTGCCCTGCGGACGGTCCAAACTGCCCACCGAGGAGAGTCTGGAGCTGTTACAGATGTTCAGGGCACAGTCTCAGGTGTGAACTTCTGTATATGTTTAGATACAGAGTCAGGCATACTTCTATAGATGTTTGACACAGAGTCAGGCATATTTATATAGATGTTTAACCCTTGTGTTATCTTCGGGTCATTCTGACCCATCAGTCATTGTGACCCACCGTCGTATTGCGACAAATTTATCTCATACAAAAACAAAGTGAAGCATTTTCTTTTAACTGTCGGGCTGTCTCAGACCCCCCACATTGGAATGGTTAAAAGAAAATTATTTTTATTTGTTTTTGTATTGGGTAAAATTGGGTAAACACAACAATGGTTCGTTATGAACCTTTGGGTCATGTGACCCGAAGGCAGCACGAGGGTTAACACAGTCTCAGACAGGAACATCTATAGATTTTCAAACAGCCTGAGAGAAGCCAGTAATTATGTAAGGTGACACCTAGACACTTGATACCTGCAATTGATGTTCAGTTACCTGGTCCATGTTGTCACGTCCATGAAACCTGTTATTACACAGTGTGTTTGTGAAATGTCACCAGTGTCATTTCATAGGTATCAGAGTGTGCCGGCTGCAAGCTGATAAAAGGCAACATAATGATAAAATAATACAATATAATACAGCACCTATGTACTAAACTGGTGTTTTGTTCTGTTTGTCTTTTAGAGTTTTGTTAGACATTCTTGTTTCGGGGAAATAACAAT
Organism: Osmerus eperlanus; assembly: GCF_963692335.1. Taxonomy (NCBI): domain Eukaryota; kingdom Metazoa; phylum Chordata; class Actinopteri; order Osmeriformes; family Osmeridae; genus Osmerus; species Osmerus eperlanus. The sequence goes on from NC_085024.1 coordinate 14,465,429, forward strand.
GCTCATTATTAACATATTTGACTTCCTGCTTGTTTGTATGTGTGTGTATGTGCCTGTGTGTGTGTGTGTGTGTGTGTGTGTGTGCTTGGGTGTGTGCTCAGATTCTAGGCTGGGTCATCATTATCACAGCAACCTCGGTCGGACTGATAGGAACCTGTTGCACCAACTGTCGCTCCAGGGTCAGCTACCTGCAGCTAACCTTCTGGAAGCGCTACATGGAAAAGGAGAGGGATCAGTTTGATACCTACGCCACAGACTACGCCTCCAAGCTGGCCGATCGGAACCTCAAGAGCTTCTTTGAGAACCAGGAGCCGGAGGCCTTCCCCTTTCCCAACCACAAGGCGTGGGAGCAGATCTCCTCCTTGTACACCTTCTCCGACAGCGAGCAGTGCTACAGCACCCTGCAGAGATATGTGGAGCGCGTGGACAAAGACTACAACTCGGAGAACAGACCAGTCATGTGCAAGACGGACGTGGAAGCGTAGGAAGTGTGATGTCAAAACAAAACATTGGTGCTTGGGCACATAATAAGCAACAGTATAACTTGTTTTGTAAGAAGGATGACCAATAACACTAGCAACATGCATATGAGCACATATTACTTCTGTGCACTTTTTTCATCGTTGCCCAACATTATTAATATATGGCCCAGGAAAACAATTCTCACAAAACACCCTGTACTAGTAGGGCCACTCAGGGAAACCACAGTTATTAACATAGAATGCTGTCACTGCAGAAGTGATGAAACAATGACATCCTGTCTGCCAGCAGGAAACAAACGTGTGCTTCATAGACCTCTTAACAGCACATTTTTAACTAACCACTGCAACAACAACACATTGACCATTACGTTTTTAGGTCTCTGACACAGAGTCCTGTCTTTGTCTGCTGTAATCTCTTCTGTGATTGGTCTAACCACTGCTTATCTCCTCTGTGTCTCTGTGGCAGTCCATCTATGTCATTCATAAATTATTGATTTGCTGGATGGTTGTTATGCTATTGGGATACTATAGATTGAGCAACATCATAAAGTACAAAATGTTGTATTCACTTTTTTGGGTAAACACATACATTGTACAAAAGTTTCTGGAAAGGCGTAACCAAGAATGATAATCCTGTTTTCCATGTCATGTTTGCAAACAGAGGGATGTTTTGCGCATACAAACATTTTTTTAGAAAGCTGTCTTTCAGTATGACAACAAATAAAAAAATTCACAGTATTTCCAGGCACTTGATTTTCTATCTAGTTCAGAACTTTTTAGGAGAAGAGCATGCTAAGATTGTCTGTCTAGAGCTCATCAAGGGCCTATATTAAAACATACAAGTAGGGGGCCTGTTAAGACATTTAGTATGCGTCTTTTTCATAAACCAATGTTACATACTGTGTTTATTTGTGAGTGCATCATAGTCAGGTGGCTGAGCGGACTAGTAATCTGAAGGTTGCCCGTTCGATTCCCGGCCGTGCGAAATGACGTTGTGTCCTTGCGCAAGGCACTTCACCCTACTTGCCTCGGGGGAATGTCCCTGTACTTACTGTAAGTCGCTCTGGATAAGAGCGTCTGCTAAATGACTAAATGTAAATGCATCAAACACAAACAGTGAGATTGTTTCAACCGGCCGCCTGTCAGCGGTGTGACACCAGGTGTGCCTCAACATGTCTGAACAAGAAAGAAAAAAACCTCCTGGACTTGCTGGGCAATTTTGTCCACGGTCCACCCATTGCCTGCATCATAGATTTAAACCTGCTTTACCCAGTGCCATATTTACAGTTTACATTATTAGTGTTTACAGCAATAGGCCCATATGCTTGTTGTGATCTCTTTGCTTTTTGCACTGAGCCTAGACCCTAGAAATACATTTGCACACAGAAAACGAAGCACGTTTCAGAAATGGAATGCTCAGAGTATGTTTACTGCTAGGCCAAAATAGTCGATTGCAGAACAACTTTAAACTTTAAAACCAGATAAAGCAAATGTTAGTCGTTTAGATTAGTTTAGTTTCAACACTGATTTGTTTGAAAAAGTAAGGAAGTACGTTAATCACGAGATACAATTAATAGCCAACTGATGGGTTGTTTCATGGTCAGACAAAACAAAATAATGCTCGATGTAATCGATTACCGGTGGGCCTTATCGAGCAGAGAACGCACACGTCCGCTCTCTGGAGTGATATAAGTAGCTAATTTATGGATAAATAGAAGAAAATGACAGATTACGCAGAAGAACAGCGAAACGAGCTGGAAGCTATTGAGTCAATTTATCCGGATTCGTTTACAGGTCTGTTTTTCGTCTTAGGGCGCTGAATAGTGAGTGTGTCGGCTGCTGGTTAGCAGGCTAGCATAGCTCGTAACGTTTACGAGTTGTCACATGCAATCAAGAAGTGCTAGCTTCAAACCATATGTAGCTGTCTAACTGGGTAGTCAGCTAAAGAAGCTAGTTATGAAACCTATAACTCATTGTGTTGCCCGATTATGAATGTTAACTGTGGTTTGTCTGCCCTGCTGCAGTGCTATCAGAGATACCCACGAGTTTCACCATCACGGTGACGTCAGATGCAGGGAAAAACGATGAGAGTAAGTAAACTCGGTCTCTGGCATGCAAGACAGTATTTTTTATAGTACGTTTTGCAGGCCTGGCGGTTATGTATTGGTTCTAGAACGTGATATGACTAGACGTTTTTCCCTCCCTCCTTTTCCTACCCCAGCGGTAGAAGTGACCCTGAAGTTTACCTATGTTGAGAAGTACCCAGACGAGGCTCCTCTGTGGGAGATCTTCTCGCAGGAGAACCTGGAGGATTCAGACACAGAGGAGATCCTGTCCTTCCTACATCAGCAGGTCTGTTTAGCTGTCAAGCTGATTCTGTCTGCCAGCCTGTCTCTTCTATCAAGCCGTTTCTGTCTGGCCTTACTGCTGCAGACGGAAGTCTCTTTTTCTGGCACTGTCATCGCGACTGTCTCCCAGACTGACCACCCCTCCCTTCTGACGGCCATGTTGTAGGCAGAGGAGAACCTCGGCATGGTGATGATCTTCACCCTGGTGAACGCTGTCCAGGAGAAGCTCAACGAAATCGTCGACCAGATAAAGAACAGACGAGAAGAAGAGCAGTCACGGAAGGATGCGGAGGCGGAGGAGGCTGAGAAGGTTGAAATAACAACTGTTTCAAATTCTATTAGATGAACACACTAAGCTGTTTTGGCTTTCACTTAGAACGATGCATGGTGTTTTATAATAACACACAATCAAACACTGTCACATCATGACACAACTAACCAACAATGAAACTTTCATTCTATTCTAGTAGCTGTAATAACCATTGTTGTGTGTGTGTGTGTGTGCGCCCCTGTATGTGTGGTGGACAGGTGGCCTTCCAAGGCACGGTGGTCACCATCGAGAACTTTCTGGCATGGAAAGCCAGGTTTGAGCTGGAGATGAACGAGCTCAAGAAGAAACGTCAGAAGGAAGAGGAACAGATAGGGAAGATAAAACTCACAGGTGCGTGTCTGACCCGGTTCCACCTGCAGATGCAGAGCTGTCATTCTGTCTCCGTGAGTTCATCACTGTCAGAACGACAAACTGACCCGGCATCCAACTGACCTGTCGGTTTTCTTCTGTTTTCCTTCCTCCTCCAGGGAAAAAGCTCTTTGAGACAGACCACAATCTTGACACATCGGACATACAGTTCCTTGAAGATTGTAAGGATGTTAATACTGTGTGTGTGTGTGTGTGTGTGTGACTGTGTGTGTGTGTTGTGTTACTGTAGTATAACTGTGCTCCTCTATCTTTTCAGCTGGGAACAACGTGGAGGTGGATGAGTCACTCTTCCAGGACATCGATGATCTGGATCTGGATGAGGACGACCCTGACTTTAACCCCTTGGAACTTGGCAGTGATGAAGACTAAACCAGGAAGCAACTGAAAAGTGTGACCCTGCCCCCCCCAGACCTTCCCATGTTTTCTTTCCCCCCAACATGAACTTTTAACAATGGTTGGCCGCACATCTTCACTAATTCAGTTCAAAGGGCATTCATATAGCTCTTTATTATAGTTTCAATCGTGATGTCATTAAATCCAACAAATTTGTGTTCACCTTGGTCCTCTTTGTGCTGTGTTGCAATGATAGACCAGATTCCATCACCATACAGTTGTAGAAACTCTGGTTGGTCCATAGAGGGCAGCAGAGAATCAGCAATAATAATTGCAACGCGTATTGAATGGGTATTGTGATGGCTACACCAACTGGATTTATAGGTGATTAGTTTTTTTATCATTATTTTATATTCATTACAATAATATACAAAATATATACAGAGACAATGCAAGTGCATTGAGGAGTGAAAGTAAAGAAAGTGTACGTATCCCAAATACCATTTAGTAATTTTTACAAAGCTCTGCATATTGTGAATATAAAATGCATATTGGGAACTTAAAATCTGTAAAGCAATTTTAATACAAGACAGATATATAGATAAATAATTTGTAGACTTGGAGTAAAGATGTCTGGTCTCATTGAAGAGCTTTGTGTCCAACAGTGATGACATCACACGGTCCTGTTATCATGAATGTCCCACTTAAAGGAGAGAGGCCAGTCCTTCATCTTCTCCTGGTATACACGGTTAAACTTCTCATTCTGGGCTACTGTGAAGTTGTTCTTCCAGTCTCCGATGGTACCTAGAACACACAGAAGATGAAAGAGCAGAAGTTGAGGATTGGGCCTTGGGAAGTATGCTTCTATGATGATCCATAGGCTACAGTTATCGATGATAAGTTAGACTAGCATGCTCACTAGGCTGAGTCTGATGCCTACACGACACCCTCAGCAGACAACCTTTGACCTGTAGCAATACCTTTCCTCATGAAGGTACCCTCCCTGTGGTCAAGTAGGCTAGCAGACACACACTTGTAGTTGGCCTGGGGATTCTGCTTCATGGTGCTGAAGGTGCTGTTCTGCACCACCCTGCCCACCTGCTCCTCCGTCAGGTCCTGCTCCAGGAACACACACATCTGTCGCACAACCGACCTCAGGTCCTACACACACACACACACACACACACACACACACACACACGGAGGTTAGCTGTATGCAGACTGTATAAAGCTGTGCTGCACTGCCCTGGTTAGCTATATGCATACAAAGCAGCCACAGGGTTCTGTTTTAGGGTTATCTAGGGTAGAGGTTAGTAGCTGCAGTACCTGGACCATGTCTTCATACTTGAGGAACAGGAAGTTCATCTCTGCTCTGTGAGAGTACCATGTCTGGATGTGCTCAAACCAGCAGTTCCCATACACTGCATACATTAGATACACAGAAACAAATCAGCAGTTGCCAAATCATCCACAAGTTAAGACAAGGAAATGCACAGCAGTAGCAAACGGGACGGCACATTGTCACAAATCAAACATATCATGTAAATCCCATTGGCCTTACCATTACCCTCCATGAAATTCTCAAAGAACTCAGTAAAGTTCTTTGGCGTCTGTAGCATAGTGGCATACTTGTGGAAGTGGTAATAGGAGACCAGAACATCCTTAGGGTTTCTGGCCACATAGATCACCTGCAGGAGGCCCGGCAGGGAGAGGCTGTCAGCACAGCAGACCCAAGAGCTTACAAAAGCATGCATCAACATTAAGGCCTAGGGTAGACTTAGTGACGCTCAAACAAGATTTTCCTCCCTACGCCTGCAGGTTTAATGGCATGACTAGCATGTACACAATGACATAAAGGGGAGCATCTACCTTAGAAACACTGCAGAAATACTGGATTACTGCAGTGTTAAAAATATATATCTATGCCCCCATTTTTCTGGTGCATGAAGTCAGGTGGAAGTAAAAAAGAAAAATGCAGTAATACTGAAATCGTGTTCAGTGGTATTTACAACTGTGAATAATAATTAGTATTCTCTTTGGATAAATCATTAAATCCTATTTTAGGGAGCAATATTCTACTCTTAAAGCCCAGTGTTCTGAGTATTATGATACTCCTCACTCAGATGTGACCAGTTCTGCTCCAATACATGACAGACCTTGCCCCTCTTCTGTCTCAGCCCTAGAGGCATGAACTGGTACTGCAGGTGGGAGACTTGCAGCCTGGGGGAGGGGGCGCAGACAAACGTCTTCTCGCTGCCCATCAGCTCGATCCAGGGGACGCTGTCAGAGTTGAGCTGGCCAGTGGTTGCTGTGACATCGCCCTTGGAGTGGATGAGGAGGAGAATCTGCTGCATCCAGATTGTCCCTGGCGATCAGAGCAGAGAGGTTATCCAGGGATCAGCTTTCCCAGTCTAGCTGAACATCAACAGGAAGGGGCCCTTTTCCTGTGCTGTTTCATCTAAACTCTCTCTACTCTCCAGTCTTTTCAAAACAGATTTGATCGACTGGGAGTCCCAGCATCACCATGTCCAAACCTGACTGTTTACAGATGAGACATGATCTCTGTCGCACAGATAGATGACCTAGCAAAGATAGTAAAAGAAAAGAAAACAGGACGTTTTACATTCCGCCTATGGAGTGAAGCTGGCAGTGTTTACCTTTGGTTTAGTCGAGCGCTGGATCCAGACAAACAGCTCACAGACAAGGGGGTATCTGTAACCAGCGAAGGGACTCATATTTCACCTCAGATTCCTTTCTGTACCTAACCCTAGCTACACTGAGCTCTTCTCTCCTGTTCAGTTTTCCTCTCTAACTTCATCACTGTCCATTCTTTCTAAAAAATACAAAAAACTGTGAGTTTGCTGATTGGGAATAGACTAACATTTTGCTCCACATTTGGGCTTTAGTCTTAAATTACATTTCAGTTGGCTGCCCTTGTATCTTACATTTCAGTGGGCTAAACTTATACTGCATGACGGTGGGCTGCAAGATAACAGGCAAGCCTTATAGGCTTCAAGATTGGTCAGGTCTCACAAGATCTTCACCTCACCTGACTTGGGATATGTGATGGCAAATACGTCAGAGTCTCGGATCTCCCAGTTCCGGATCCGGTCCACTTCCTCTGGAGAGTGGATCCCCGTGATCAGGTTGAAGTTTCTGTGTGGCACTAGCTTGTGCTCCGAGTCCTTGGGATCTGTCTGTTGTGTGGGATCTTACAAGTTTATACAAAGACAGTGAATGTACAAAACATTTGGCATGTGCACATAATTGATTTGCTAGATACCAGTTGCTTCAATCTGTTTTCATCATGTAGCAGCATTTGTTCTTTTTTTGATAAATAATAGGCAAGAGGGAACTGTTTTTTCATGCTGCATTTGTTGTCATAATCACCACCCACATATTATTTGTTGTTCGTTATAGAGGCGTATTGCCATTGAGATAAATCATGACAGAACACAGGCTTTCAACGCAGACAAAACACTAGAACATTGAGTTAACTCATGTTATAGAGAATAGTCAGTGTAACATATTAGACAATTCAGTGTGAATTTAAATTGCCTTCCTATAAACAATCCCATTTGTTTAACCCCGAGAGCGCACAGTGGCTGCGCGCAGCACACTTACCTGCCATTGTCCAGGTCACCTCGGTGTCTTGTCCGTTTGAGTCTGGAGTCTGGGCGTCGCTCTAAATCACTGATTTCCTCTGTGCTCCGGTAAGCCAAGTGTCACTTCACGTTGTTGATAAAACTTGCAGAATCAGACAAATAGTGCGCAAAGCAAAGCCAAATGTATTTGCCGGTATTGTTTTGCAAACGGACTTCGGTCACAAATTCAATGTGAGATCGATTGCGTGCCGTTTTAACTGCAAGTGGCCAAACACACCCTTTTTCGTAGGAGGGGAGGATTCATGGATCCGTATGCTATATTGATAAGGGATGCATCCCAAGTTCCCCACCGCCGATTTTTATATTTGAATGTGGCCAAGTGCAATAATATAAATTTTCCGGGTGACACCATCTACAACGTTAGACTCGGTTAATGGGTCATTCCTTGATGGAACTTTCAATAGTTCTCACTGCTCAAAAGTAACAGAAAAGCTAAAAGCCGATACACCAGGATATGCCTATCTCATTTTAAGTGACGTCAGAGTTGTACGTTCTATCATGGTTTATTGTACTCTCATGATTAATTTGAAGATCTAGTATTAATTTTGAGCATTTCACTACCCTTTGCACACCCAGTTTTAAAACCTAGAATCGCCTCTATTTGAGGGGACTTCAAACAGAGGCGATTCTAGGTTTTAGGAACAGGACAAAAGAAAGACTCACAAAGAAATAATTAAAAAACACAATTTATTCCTTAATATAAAAATCAACTGATGTTAAAAGACAGACAGAATGAAAATAAATCCTCATAGTTAGAAGAGACACCAGCTTCAAGGTATCCTTTCTGCACGCAAGGTTCTGGAGTTTAAGATGCGGGTCTGAAAAACGAAACACACCAGTGTAATGCATTAGCCGATTAAATATTCTAAATGCTTTCAGCTTCGCTAATCTGGTAAAACCAGGTTTGTCAGCTGAGCTCACCTGCTGCTCCTCAGGAGAAAGCACGCCCTCTGCAGCCACCACCTGGTACTGCTGGTGCTTCAGGTTGCCAGGGAATTTCCTGAGGCGTCTGACAGCGGTAAGGGCGGAGCCGGCGTCTCTGGTCAGCAGCTTCCTCACGTCGCCGGGGGAACAGCCTGGGTCCAGTAGCAGCACACACAGAGTACCGTTCCTCCTCTGCTCCAGGCCCACAATGGAACGACTGTGGCCTTTTGGACACACACACACAGACACGAACACGTGTAAAACACACGAGAGCACACAGACACCTGTGTAATTCTGGGTTCAGCTCGGCTCCCAGAATTGCAGTAGATCCTCAAAGGCCTCTGCCACATCCTTGTTTACAGTACGTTTGTTATAATGTGGTCTTGGTGAGTTTCTTGCCTGTGGAGCATGGTGTTCTGTCTTGTAGGACTCCTACCTTGGTGCTGCAGGTAGATGGGGGGCTGGGGGGTCTTCACCACCCGGGGGGGAAGCCTGGAACCCCCCCTGGTGGGGCTGGAGAAGTACTGCTTGACCCAGTCAAACAGCCTGGGGTGTGTGTTCCCGGGGCCGCTGGGCTGGTGGAAGTCTATGATGCGGGCTCTGTGAGAACAGGACACAGCAGAGAACATGGCCAACTGAGGAGTGTCGCATCCATGAGGAACACAGTAGGTAGACTGGGTGACAGGTGACCCCCAGGATAGGCTCGTTTCTAACCCCACTCTCAGGACGGACAAGGTTCTAACCTGACACCCAGTGACGTAAGCAGAGAGTAGATCTCTGTGGCTCCGATCCAGGCCCGTGTGCCCTGCAGGCGCTCGTTGAAGTGCGACGCCCCCTGTGGGTCTAGCCCCTCCCTCCACGCCGCCTCGATCATACGCTGCACCCTGGGGATGCTGGGATTTGACCCGTCTAGCTGACGAGGAGGAAGAAATATGTCAGGAAGAGAGGGGTTTGTTTACCTTAGTAAAAGACAGGATATATATATATATATACATATACACTATATTGCCAAAAGTATTCGCTCGTCTGCCTTCCCACACATATGAACGTGAGTGACATCCCATTCTTAAACCATAGGATTTCATATGTCAGCCCACCCTATGCAGCTATAACAGCTTCAACTCTTCCAGGAAGGCTTTCCACAATTGTGGGAACTTTTCACCATTCTTCCAGAAGTGCATTTGTGAGGTCAGACAGATGTTGGACGAGAAGGCCTGGCTCACAGTCTCCGCTCTAATTCATCCCAAAGGTATTCTATCGGGTTGAGGTCAGGACTCTGTGCAGGCCAAGTTCTTCCACACTAAACTCGCTCATCCATGTCTTTATGGCCCTTGCTTTGTGCACCTGAATACAATGATTTGGATAGCTGAGTGAATACTTTTGGCAATATAGTGTATATGTGTGTGTATCCAGCCGTGTGTGTGTGTGTGTGTGAGAGAGTGTGCTTATAGGAGTGTTTGTCTGCACCTGAGATACGGGTGGCATAAGGCTCTGCTCTATTCAGACAAGACAGAAGCATCTGGAAGTTCCTGTAGCCACACCCCCAGCCCCTGTCCCCCTCCGAGGAGCAGAAGTGGTCAGTGTCGGCACACAGCCACACCTGGACGCAGTCCCCGGCCTCCCTCTGGTACCACGCGTACAAGGCCCCCAGCAGACCTGACACAGACAAACACACAAAGGTTCGAATCCTTCGTTCAACACTGTAAGAAGACACTTGGGTTGGCTGGATGAGCGTTGCTGGTCTTTACGTGGCCATTGGTGTCATTGTGCCCATGGGCAAAGCACTAATCTACCCCCCCTCCCATTGTGCTACACTGAGGATAGCTGACATGGCTAATAATGTTGTTGTTCTGGAAGTCGCGAAACGGCATCCTTAAATGATCCCTGACTTCCTCTCTGGTCTGAGAAGAATAACTGACCATGTATCCCCCTGGGAGTCTCGTGTAGAGTAAGAACACACACATGGTAAAACTAATAATCAACGTGGATGAGTTTCCTCCAAACACATGTTTCTCTCAAATCTTTCTCAACTGAAATATTTTGTGTTTGTGGGACATTATTGGACAGCGTGTGCTCAACACAGTCAGGCCTCAGGGACTGCTAGTGTGGTTGAACTCTCAGTACACGCAGCCAGAACAGATCACCGTGATGTTTGTGCGGAGTGATTAATCTGGGGGGGAGGCAGGGTTGGATGAAAGTCACTTGACCATTTCCAAAGAACATTGATTGCACACAGACCCGGTGTTCGGGTTCGTCCGTCATCGAGTCCTGAGGACAGAGACTCCATCATCTGTGCTTTTTTTGAGTGGAACTCAGCGGGGACCATCTGACCCCGAGACACAGCTCTCTCCAGAGTCTTCTCCATCTGCCTGCGGTAACCTCCACCGCCGTCTAGCCCAAACTGCTTCTGCATACACACACACACACACACACAGAGGTTATGGAGAGAGTCCAACCTCAAAGTGAGGAAAATGTATGAACATGCTAATTACTTATAGGACCATAAGTAACCTCCCCCCCCACACACACCCAAACATACATATGTACACAGAGAAAACCTACACCTATAGGTATAGTAGACAGTATTACAGGACGATAATATCGGTAGTAATAACCTGCAGCTTCTTGAAGTCGTCTGCCTCCTGATTGGCCAGCTGCTGGCTCCTCTGCTCCTCCTCTTCCTGGAGCCTTCGGGCCAGCCTTAGGTCTGCAACCATCAGGACACCTTAACTAACCCTAACATGATCTAACATGAACTAACTCTACCCTAAATCTAATTAACCCTAACCATAACTAATAGGGGTGGGAATCTTTTGGTACCTCACGATTTTAATCGATCCTTGGGGTCACGATTCGATTAAAAATCGATTCACGATTTTTTAGATTTGTGAATCGATGTGAATCGCTAGAAGACGCGATTCATACAGTCAGGCCCATAAATATTTGGACATTGACACAATTTTCATCATTTTGGCTCTGTATACCACCACAATGGATTTGAAATGAAACAATCAAGATGTGCTTTAAGTGCAGACTTTCAGCTTTAATTTCAGGGTATTTACATCCAAATCAGGTGAACGGTGTAGGAATTACAACACATTTTATATGTGCCCCCCCCCCCTTTTTAAGGGACCAAAAATAATTGGACAAACTAACAATCATAAATCTAATTGTCACTTTTAATACTTGGTTGCAAATCCTTTGCAGTCAATGACAGCCTGAAGTCTGGAACCCATAGACATCACCAGACGCTGGGTTTCGTCCCTGGTGATGCTCTGCCAGGCCTCTACTGCAACTGTCTTCAGTTCCTGCTTGTTCTTGGGGAATTTTCCCTTCAGTTTTGTCTTTAGCAAGTGAAATGCATGCTCAATTGGATTTAGGTCAGGTTATTGACTTGGCCATTGCAGAACATTCCACTTCTTTGCCTTAAAAAACTCTTTGGTTGCTTTCGCAGTATGCTTCGGGTCATTGTCCATCTGCACTGTGAAGCGCCGTCCTATGAGTTCTGAAGCATTTGGCTGAATCTGAGCAGATAATATTGCCAGAAACACTTCAGAATTCATCCTACTGCTTTTGTCAGAAGTCACATCATCGATAAATACAAGGGAACCAGTTCCATTGGCAGCCATACATGCCCACGCCATAACACCATGCTTCACTGATGAGGTGGTATGCTTTGGATCATGAGCAGTTCCTTCCCTTCTCCATACTCTTCTCTTCCCATCATTCTGGTACAAGTTGATCTTGGTCTCATCTGTCCATAGGATGTTGTTCCAGAACTGTACAGGGTCTTTTAGATGTTTTTTGGCAAACTCTAATCTGGTCTTCCTGTTTTTGAGACTCACCAATGGTTTACATCTTGTGGTGAACCCTCTGTATTTACTCTGGTGAAGTCTTCTCTTAATTGTTGACTTTGACACAGATACGCCTACCTCCTGGAGAGTGTTCTTGATCTGGCCAACTGTTGTGAAGGGGTTTTTCTTCACCAGGGAAAGAATTCTTCTGTCATCCACCACAGTTGTTTTCCGTGGTCTTCCGGGTCTTTTGGTGTTGCTGAGCTCACCAGTGCGTTCTTTCTTTTTAACCCTCGTGCTGCCTTCGGGTCACATGACCCAAAGGTTCATAACGAACCATCGTTGTGTTTACCCAATTTTACTCAATACAAAAACAAATAAAAATAATTTTCTTTTAACCTTCGCAATGTGGGGGGTCTGAGACAGCCCAACGGTTAAAAGAAAATGCTTCACTTTGTTTTTGTATGCGGTAAAGTTGTCGCAATACGACGGTGGGTCACAATGACTGATGGGTCAGAACGACCCGAAGATAACACAAGGGTTAAGAATGTACCAAACAGTTGATTTGGCCACACCTAATGTTTTTGCTATCTCTCTGATAGGTTTGTTTTGATTTTTCAGCCTAACGATGGCTTGCTTCACTGATGGTGACAGCTCTTTGGACTTCATATTGAGAGTTGACAGCAACAGATTCCAAACACAAATACCATACTTGAAATGAACTCTAGACCTTTTATCTGCTCCTTGTCAATGAAATAACGAACTCCCTTTATGAGGGAATAACATACACCTGGCCATGGAACAGCTGAGCAGCCAATTGTCCAATTACTTTTGGTCCCTTAAAAAGGGGGGGGCCACATATCAAATGTGTTGTAATTCCTACACCGTTCACCTGATTTGGATGTAAATACCCTGAAATTAAAGCTGAAAGTCTGCACTTAAAGCACATCTTGATTGTTTCATTTCAAATCCATTTTGGTGGTATACAGAGCCAAAATGATGAAAATGGTGTCGATGTCCTAATATTTATGGACCTGACTGTATGTGAATCAATTACATTACATTACATTTACATTTAGTCATTTAGCAGACGCTCTTATCCAGAGCGACTTACAGTAAGTACAGGGACATTCCCCCCGAAGCAAGTAGGGTGAAGTGCCTTGCCCAATGACACAACGTCATTTTGCACGGCCGGGGAATCGAACCGGCAACCTTCAGATTACTAGCCCGACTCCCTCACCGCTCAGCCACCTGACTCCCCCCCCCCCCCACCCCTAATAACTAAGCTGCTATCTCCGCCTGGATGACCAAGCACAACCTCCAGCTGAACCTAGCCAAAACAGAACTCCTCATCATCCCGGCCAAACCATCTCCCACGATCTCTCAATCACCCTGGGATCGGCGACGGTGACTCCTTCATCCTCTGCCAGGAACCTCGGGGTGACCATGGATGACGAGGTCTCCCTCACAGCCCACATTGCTGCGGTCTCCCTGTCATGTAGATTCACCCTCTACAACATTCGGAAGATCAGGAGATACCTGTCTGAGGATTCCACCCAGCTGCTAGTCCAAGCACTTGTCCTCTCCAAGTTGGACTACTGCAACTCGCTGCTCGCCGGTCTCCCAGCATGCGCAACCCCCCCTCTCCAGAGGATTCAGAATGCGTCAGCCCGTCTGGTCTTCAATCTACCCAGACGCTCCCATATTACCCCGCTCCTCATCTCCCTCCACTGGCTTCCCATCACGGCCCGTATCAGATTCAAGACTCTGGTACTGTCCTTACGAGCGGTGAACGGGACTGCACCCGACTACATCAAGTCTCTCCTCCAGCCTTACACCCCCACCCGCCACCTACGGTCTTCTTCCGACAACCGTCTGGTGGTCCCACCGCTCAAGAGTGCCCGGTCCCAACACAAGCTCTTCTCCTGTCTGGCCCCCCAATGGTGGAATCACCTCCATCAGGGACACTGACTGTCTCCCCACCTTCAAGAAAAGGCTCAAGACGCACTTGTTCCGGGAGTACAACGGCACTTAGGAATGATCGGCTGGACCTGATGGTAGTTTCCCCCAGGATCAAAATGACTCTTATTGAGAGACTTGTTGCTCTTGTTGGTTTGTTGTAAGTGTCTTAAAATTATTATTATTAAATTATTGCTGTGAAATATAATATTGTTGCTTGCTTTTTCCACAGGTACACTCTTGCACTTTTGAGGTTCTTGCTGTTTAATTGTAACTTCTCTAACTACATGCTCTTATTGGTCTTCCCTTTGGGACTTTGGCTACCCGCAATGTTTGGGGCTATCTCGTTGTTATGATCAGTGACCTATTTTTGTAAAACTCTCTCTTGGAAGTCGCTTTGGATAAAAGCGTCTGCTAAATGCATAAATGTAAATGGAAAGGTGTGTGTACCTGTAGAGGTGTCTATGGCTGTGTCAGCGTTGTACTCCAGGTGCAGATCCACATGCTCCTGTAGTGAGGAGCTGTCCTCACACACCAGAGAACACAGAGGACACTCCAGCCGGCCTCCACCTGGACGCGGGCCCAAACACAGAGGTTCATCGTGAATACATTTGCCCTCCCCTGGGGAAGCATGGAGACACAATATGACGGTTCTAATTTGGATGTTCTGCTTGTACGCCCAAACCAGCACGTGCAACAGACGTGATTGCGCAAGCTTCGTCGGCAGTGCACGCACGTCCCAACCACCCGTCACTGTGCTCGAACTCGGCACCCCCAATTCCGCAAGCGCGACCACTACCAGCTACGCCAACAAAAAGCTAGATATTCTGCTGGTGTGGGTGGTCTGTATACTTGAGGAGTGAGTTTGGCCAAGTCATACAGTTGCTCATTAACCCTCGTGCTGCCTTCGGGTCACATGACCCAAAGGTTCATAACGAACCATCGTTGTGTTTACCCAATTTTACCCAATACAAAAACAAATAAAAATAATTTTCTTTTAACCATCGCAATGAAGATAACACAAGGGTTAAACAAACAGGAGGAAAGGGATGGAGAGAAAAAGAAGAGGAGGACAGTGAAAAAGTGGAAAAGGAAGAGTAGGATGAACCTCTGTTACTGGATGATGGTGACTCCTTGTCTGGTGATGATGATGAAGACGCCGCTCCCTGGGTGACCACTGCAGGCAGAGACAGTACAGTCATCTTAAGGTTATTCTCCCCCAGACTACGGCCAGTGCATGTCTATGGTATCAGGCCTGCTGTACAGGCTGTACCATCGAGTGCTTGTACTGTACAGGGCTGGTCAACGGTTACAGCACCTTCTGCACTTGGTTCCTGCAGGTGCAACTCCACATGTTCCTGTAGGATGGAGCAGTCACTGCAGACCAGGGAACAAATAGGACATGGAAACTGCTTGCCTAAAACACAAAACAAACAGGCCCAGATTCATACGGTTGAGGAGGAGACAGACCAAAGCATGTATCCATTTACCAGTTAGGCCTATCAAACGTCAATACGTTCACTCCACCTTTGCTAGGCGAGGCGAGGCGCTTCTGTTTTGCCTTGCTGTGCTCTTCTCTGGTTCCCCCTTCCCCTTCTACCTCACAGTGGCTTGACCATTTGCAGTCAGGATTCTTAGCTAGCAGGATAGGAGTCTTGGCTTGGGGATTGGGAATCTTGGTTAGGGGCTTAGAAGTCTTCGATTGGGGATCAAGAGTCTTGGTTAGGGGTTGTCTCGTCAGACAGCATGGAGTCTGGCTTGAAGCCATTACTGGAGAGACTTCTGGCGTGGGTCTCGTTCCGACAACAGGTGCAGTGCCTATGTTAGCAGAGGTAGTTCCTAGAGACGTGGATGTATGCTCGATGGTGGTGTCATATATGCTAGCTTTAGCTGCAGCAGCCCCTTCACAACGCTCAGACTGACCCTTGGCTTGACGAACCGTTTTGGTGGGACTGTAGTTGGACACGCTGCCGAGTATGTGAGCTGTTCCTGCTGCATCAGCAGATCCTTGGTCTTGACTCTCAGGATGCGCCGTGTTGATGTGGAATTTGAGTTCATCATAAGAGACGCCGGAGAGGCAACAGAAAGGACAGGTTATCTTGTTCTCTATGTGTGTGAGCAGGATATGGGTTCTCATGTCCTCTTCCAAGATAACCTGCTGGCCACAAATTTCACACACCAACATTCCTCCTCTGGGAACACACTGAAGACTGAACTGAGTCGAAGCATATAGCGAATGTTAAACCATGTACGTGCCCGTTGCCTGTTCCTTCGGCAGTAGTTTACAACGATAGGCAATGCCTTTCACTTTTCATTCACAGACAACAAACTAGCTCACACAGCTACATGCCTTGTTAGTGGTATTACTCGTTTTGTTGTAACCGACATGGACATAGTCCTGTAGTCACAGACGGGTTATCGCTTTAAAGTGTAAATACAAAATTATTACATTCTTATTCTAACTACCTTTAGGGAATTATAAAGTACACGTATATTTGCATACATTACTGCCAAAGTTATACGTAGATAATTATTTAATTTGATATACACTGAATCCGGGTGCCTTGCAAGATTACCCGGTGATCGCAGACGAGTACGCTTTCAGTGCCAGCTGACGGATTTGACGTCAGTGGTTGTTGAGGGGGTTACTGGGAAATAAGCGACCGACACAGGGCGCCATATTGCTCTCAGCTGTAGTACAGGGGGAGCTTGTGTCAAAGAAGAATATCTAAACATATACATTTCCCTGAGATTTGTCATCTTAAATGGGTAAGAGTGATGTGATCTGCACACTGTACTTACTTGCTGCTACTCCTACACAACAGGTCATTTGACTGCATGTTGTGATTGCTTGCTTGGCATGAAAAAGCCGGACGGCAATGCAGAGGGGTGTGTTGTGTTGAAAAGGGTTACCTAGGCTAACAGGATAGCTTCTCAGAAAAAAATATCTTTATGGGATTGATTAATTTGCTTGATGTAAACGTTGCTGGATTACCTATCGTAATGTTATTTTATATATCGGTTCTATACAGATTTGTGTTTATACATCAAACAACCGGTCTTTGCAGGCGTGATTAGTCTAAACGTCGTTAGCTAGCGTTAGCTAACTAGCACAAGCTGGCTAAGTTATGTAGGCTAGCTTGCTACGTCGTAAGCTACTAGATGGCGCTAGCTACGCAAGCTCCCACCAAGCTAGACTAGGCCCTAGCTAGCTAGTAGATGCTAACCGCTGGTAATATCTATGAGCCAGCTCATGTGGTCTGACCGGTTTCCACTGTGTTGACAGCTGTCTCTGTAACTAAAACTATTGTACGTTTCTCGTCTCACGGTGGTCTTGATTATATCTGGCTGTCTTTTCTCTTAGACGCCATGGCGAGCCCAGGGAAGGATAACTGTAGGATGAAGAGCTACAAGAACAAAGCCCTTAACCCGCAGGAGATGCGCCGGAGAAGGGAGGAAGAGGGCATTCAGCTCCGCAAACAGAAGCGAGAGGAGCAGGTGGTGTAGCTTGTTGTTTCTACACCTGGTCCTTTCTGACGACTGTGCTATATGCCCACACACTCGTCTAGAGTGCCCTGTGCTATCCTCATATAGCTATACTAACCCAAAATTGGACATCACTTAAGAAGAATATTAAGCAGTATAAGTGACCCAATGAGGGATGTAACCCTGGGTTTGGAGCAGGTTTTATCATAGTCATTGTGATCTTTTGTTTTTTCCTACAGTTATTTAAAAGGAGGAATGTGTGTGTGCCTGCGGGCGAGGAGTCGATGTTGGAATGTCCCATCCAGGATCCAGATGTCAGCTCAACTGTACCAGTCTCAGGTGTAAGTCTGAGCCTATACCTGTCTGACTGTCAACCCCTACGTGTCTCACTGTCAGCCCCTATAAGTCTCACTCTCAGCCCCTACCGGTCTCTAAACCCCTACCCGTCTCACTCTCAGCCCAAACTGGTCTCACTCTCAGCCCCTAATGTCTCACTCTCAGCCCCTACCTGTCTCTCAACCCCTAACTATCTCACTCTAAGCCCATACCTGTCTCACACTCAGCCCCTACCTGTCTCTCTGTCAGCCCCTAATTGGTGTGTGCGCATTGTCATTGTGTCATCTCATTCAGTTGTGTTCTTTGTGTTTGGTGTTTTTACAGGAGGGTGTGATCACCCCAGACATGATTCAGATGATGTTCTCAGAGGATCCAGATCAACAGCTTGTCGCCACGCAAAAATTTAGGAAACTACTGTCCAAAGGTATGCTTCTGTAAGCTTACTAATGATGACCCTGACTCACTGACCGCTGAATGCCTTGGTTGATGAATTCATTGATTAATCACGCTCCTGCCTCTGTCCAGAGCCCAACCCTCCCATTGATGAGGTCATAGCCACACCTGGTGTGGTCACCAAGTTTGTGGAGTTTCTGAAGAGGAGTGAGAACTGCACCCTGCAGGTGAGAGGATACAGCTGGTAGAACACAAGAACATTTAGCTGGTAGAACATGAGAACATTTAGCTGGTAGAACACAACATACAGCTCAGGTAGAACACAAGAACATTTAGCTGGTAGAATATGAGAACATTTAGCTGGTAGAATACAACATACAGCTGGTAGAACACGAGAACATTTAGCTGGTAGAACACGAGAACATTTAGCTGGTAGAACACGAGAACACCACTGGTAGAACTGCACAGTGGAGTCAGCCTCAGATACATCTCAGAAGGCTTTGAATAAGGTATTGATTAGATTCATGAACTTATATTACTATTTAGAGGGAAACTATAATTACAGGGAAATTATATTATTTATAATTATTATTTAGATGGAAAAGTTTGCAACCACTCACGTGACTGTGTTTACCGTTCTGTCTATCAGTCATCTACGAAGCCCTTTGCTCATATGTGTATGTGTGTGTCTGTCCCAGTTTGAGGCAGCATGGGCCCTGACCAACATCGCCTCCGGCACCTTCCTGCACACCAAGGTGGTGATCGAGACAGGGGCTGTGCCCATCTTCATCGAGCTCCTCAACTCCGACTACGAGGACGTCCAGGAGCAGGTGAGCAGCACGTCACTGAGGGCCTCTCCACGACGCCAAACCCCCCACCCTGAAGCCAACCGTCACCCCAGTCCTGCTTTGGCTGAGCTGTGTGTGTGTTCTCGACAGGCTGTGTGGGCTCTGGGGAACATTGCGGGGGACAACGCCGAGTGCAGAGACTACGTGCTCAACTGTGGCATCCTGCCATCTCTACAACAGTGGGTATTAACAGTGTCAGGGCATGAGCTTAGTTTAACGGTTACCAATCGACATTGTCTGTCCGTAGGATTTGTGTTTGCACTCTGAGTAATAATTCTACTGCCCCCCTCCACCCCTACCCTCCCCGCACCCCCACAGACTACTCGCCAAATCCAATCGCCTCACGACAACTCGGAACGCCGTGTGGGCGCTGTCCAACCTGTGCAGAGGGAAGAACCCGCCCCCAGACTTCTCTAAGGTCGGTCCAGCCGTGACCCCGGGACCCCCACCAACCCATCGCCCCCGTCCGCTCACCAGCGGCCGTCCCCACCCCTCTGTTTACATTCTGTGTTTTCTCCCTCTCCGCCCCCCCCAGGTTTCCCCCTGCCTGACCGTCCTGTCCAGGCTGCTGTTCAGCAGCGATCCAGACGTGCTGGCCGATGCCTGCTGGGCCCTCTCCTATCTGTCCGACGGCCCCAACGACAAGATCCAGACCGTCATCGACTCCGGCGTCTGTCGCAGGCTGGTGGAGCTGCTCATGTAAGAGGCACGGCCCGGCAGGCACGCGCAGCGGCCTCAAAACAAATGCACTCAGGAGTGGACATCCCAATCACTTTAACTAGCACAAACAGACCTCATGTAGGATGCATGCACCTCAAAGCAAACGCGCATGTCTGTCATGGAACACACCCTGCTGATATCACTGACATACATAACCAAGACAACATGGGGCTCCGTACATTCTGATATCCTCTTTCTAATGTGTGTGTGTGTGTGTGTTACACAGGCACAGTGACTATAAAGTGGTCTCACCTGCTCTGCGTGCTGTGGGCAACATAGTGACTGGAGATGACATCCAGACCCAGGTAGGCTAGAGCCTCTCACCCCCCCCACCCCCCCCATCTCAATTAATCTTCCTGCCGTGGCTGCATGTGTAAACCTGTGTGTGTGTGTGTGGGTGTGTGTGTCAGGTGATCCTGAACTGCTCGGCGCTGCCCTGTCTGCTACACCTCCTCAGCAGTCCTAAAGAGTCCATCAAGAAGGAGGCCTGCTGGACCGTGTCCAATATCACTGCAGGGAACCGAGCCCAGATCCAGGTACTGCTGTGTGTGTGACCTCACCATTACCTGTGTGTGTGTGACCTCACCATTACCTGTGTGTGTGTGACCTCACCATTACCTGTGTGTGTGCGACATCACCATTACCTGTGTGTGTGTGTGTGTGACCTCACCATTACCTGTGTGGGTGTGTGTGTGACCTCACCATTACCTGTGTGGGTGTGTGTGTGACCTCACCATTACCTGTGTGGGTGTGTGTGTGACCTCACCATTACCTGTGTCTTTGTCTAACAGACGGTGATCGACGCCAACATCTTCCCGGTCCTGATCGAGATCCTGCAGAAGGCGGAGTTTAGGACCAGGAAGGAGGCGGCGTGGGCCATCACCAACGCCACGTCTGGAGGCACGCCTGACCAGATCAGGTACTGCAAGAGCAGATGGATACTGCTGGCCCAGACGCTGCTCTGCAGATCTCAGGGTCAGATGGCTGAGCGGTTAGGGAGTCGGGCTATTAATCAGAAGGTTGTTGGTTCGATTCCCGTCCGTGCCAAATGACATTGTGTCCTTGGGAAAGGCACTTCACCCTACTTGCCTCAGGGAGAATGTCCCTGTACTTACTGTAAGTCGCTCTGGATAAGAGCGTCTGCTAAATGACTAAATGTAAAATGTAAATGTAATATCCTGGTATACAGCTATACTGCTGTTCCTCAGACAGCCAGCAGGGAGACCACAGCTGTTATTGGGTGTGCTTTGCCTTCGGCAAGGGCACAACCTTTGTTCTCTCACATATATATTATTGGGTGTGCTCAAGCCTTCGGCGAGAGCACAACCTTTGTTCTCTCACATATATATTATTTTTATTTCTTTTTGTCCCCCTAAAACTCTGTCAATATTTGTCCTACATAGACAACGTAGGTGTCAAAAGTTTCGTCTTGGTAGCGATTGAGTTGCTTCTATTGGAATTTACGTTCCGTTGCATTTAGGCTGAAGTGAAGTTTTTGTGGCGAAAAGTGAAGCTAACGGTGGCTAATTTGCTAGCCACCGTCACTGACGTTACTTACGTCACTAACGTCACGAAAACACGCGTGACTACCTTTGGCAGAACATTCGTTTCGCATCTGTTAACTTGGGGGATAGCTAGGCTAACTATAGCTTTACTGCAAGGCAGCTTCAGAAACGCCACAAGCAAAGAGGCCAGGGTGATAACTATTTACTCATTTTACTTTGTGATATGACACACAATTGTGATGTGTAATGTACAATATTAGCTGATATTATTAAGGAAGTAAGCCCACATCTACTTTCGGAAACGGTAGTCTACTATTTCACTGAAATATTAGCATCATGACATTAGCCTGTGTTGCCCGGGCAACACATACTACAGTGGTCTATGATGTATCTGTTTTCAATCGTTAAAATAAACATTCCTCACATATACATTTTCGTTGTAGGATTTATTCTGACATTAGATTACAAGTAAACGATTTGTTGGTGAAATTACCATTACCTGTGGTTTCAAACCAGTGTAGTTCACTGCAACGCTGTAGCTTATGCGAGACACACTACAAAAACATCTACAGTACACAGCTGTTTAGGAAGTCAAATGGCGACAGAACATGTTCGGCACTCCCCTTACTTAAATCAAAAGTCTATCTAACTACTAATCTGAATTTCATTGCCACAGCCTAAACGTTGTCAATCTGTTCATGAAAATAATTAATTTCAGCCTAAACCGTACAACGGAACGTTAAATCCAATTCAACCAACGCAATCGCTACCAAGACGAACACAGCAGTAGTCTACTGTACTGTACTGTAGTAGTACAATTTACCGGGGCAGCTTCTCCACACAGGGCTATATCGCATTTTGCGTTGTTACTGACAATGATCGCTACCAGTGAGCTTTTTATGAATGAGCGATTTTCCACTAAATAAATGTCAAGCTTATTTACGTTTTGGGGGGCATATTTTCAGTTAGCAGATGGTACTGTTTGAATCGCGATTCCATCTTCTACTGCCGGGTAACGTCGTAGAATAATCTTCAAAGGGGGTTCTTTATTAATGAATGAATGCAATGAGTAGGCTAAATGCCTGAAAATATCACGAGAAGGGAAAAACTTAAAATGACGTTTAAGTCATAGAGATTAGGTCAATTTTTACACCGGTCTGCCAAATGTATTCGTTTTGATTCAACGATGAGGCTGCCTCTTGCAGGGGAAATGAGAAGACATCTATTTCATTCTACACTTCACTCGTATTTTCAGTTGTAAATGAGCAGCAAAAAAAAAAAGCTTTTAAATCTATGTAATCTTTATAAATAATAAGTATGCATTTTTATATAAAATATAAAGAAATATCAGTTGTAAAAATGTCATTCAAAAACGGACCCCTGTGCAACCGACGAAAGCAAGCACACCCTACAATTTCCCCAGAAATTGTACCCTCTCTAGTTTTTTAGTGTTTCTTGTCCTTGTGCTTTAAATATTCTTGTCTCTCCCCCCCCCTCTCCCCATGTCCCCCTTCCTCTCCCCTCCTCCTCCTCCCCATGTCCCCCTTCCTCTCCCCTCCTCCTCCCCATGTCCCCCTTCCTCTCCCCTCCTCCTCCTCCCCATGTCCCCCTTCCTCTCCCCTCCTCCTCCTCCCCATGTCCCCCTTCCTCTCCCCTCCTCCTCCTCCCCATGTCCCCCTTCCTCTCCCCTCCTCCTCCCCATGTCCCCCTTCCTCTCCCCTCCTCCTCCTCCCCATGTCCCCCTTCCTCTCCCCTCCTCCTCCTCCCCATGTCCCCCTTCCTCTCCCCTCCTCCTCCTCCCCATGTCCCCCTTCCTCTCCCCTCCTCCTCCCCATGTCCCCCTTCCTCTCCCCTCCTCCCCATGTCCCCCTTCCTCTCCCCTCCTCCTCCTCCCCATGTCCCCATGTCTCTCCCCTCCTCCTCCTCCCCATGTCCCCCTTCCTCTCCCCTCCTCCTCCTCCCCATGTCCCCCTTCCTCTCCCCTCCTCCTCCTCCCCATGTCCCCCTTCCTCTCCCCTCCTCCTCCTCCCCATGTCCCCCTTCCTCTCCCCTCCTCCTCCTCCCCATGTCCCCCTTCCTCTCCCCTCCTCCTCCTCCCCATGTCCCCCTTCCTCTCCCCTCCTCCTCCTCCCCATGTCCCCCTTCCTCTCCCCTCCTCCTCCTCCCCATGTCCCCCTTCCTCTCCCCTCCTCCTCCTCCCCATGTCCCCCTTCCTCTCCCCTCCTCCTCCTCCCCATGTCCCCCTTCCTCTCCCCTCCTCCTCCTCCCCATGTCCCCCTTCCTCTCCCCTCCTCCTCCTCCCCATGTCCCCCTTCCTCTCCCCTCCTCCTCCCCATGTCCCCCTTCCTCTCCCCTCCTCCTCCTCCCCATGTCCCCCTTCCTCTCCCCTCCTCCTCCTCCCCATGTCCCCCTTCCTCTCCCCTCCTCCTCCTCCCCATGTCCCCCTTCCTCTCCCCTCCTCCTCCTCCCCATGTCCCCCTTCCTCTCCCCTCCTCCTCCTCCCCATGTCCCCCTTCCTCTCCCCTCCTCCTCCTCCCCATGTCCCCCTTCCTCTCCCCTCCTCCTCCTCCCCATGTCCCCCTTCCTCTTCCCTCCTCCTCCTCCCCATGTCCCCCTTCCTCTTCCCTCCGTGTCCGCCCCCAGGTACCTGGTGTCCCTGAACACCATCAAGCCCATGTGTGACCTGCTGACGGTGATGGACTCCAAGATCGTGCAGGTGTCCCTGAACGGCCTGGAGAACATCCTGAGGCTGGGCGAGCAGGAGGCCAAGCAGAACGGCTCCGGCATCAACCCCTACTGCGCCCTCATCGAGGAGGCCTACGGTGAGACACACACACACACATTCTTTTGCACACAAACACACACTCACGCATGCAGGCAGGCACTCACTCATATATAAACCCACACACACAAAAATCTCATACACTTTGACTCATAAACGTTGAGCTCTATCTTTGCCTCTAGAGGGCAGTCTATGTGTTTGTAAAAGAGTTGATCTCTAATAGTGCAGTAGTTAGGGAGTCAGATTGCTGAGCGGTTAGGGAATTGGGCTATTAATCAGAAGGTTGCTGGTTCGATTCCCGGCCGTGCAAAATGACGTTGTGTCCTTGGGCAAGGCACTTCACCCTACTTGCCTCGGGGGAATGTCCCTGTACTTACTGTAAGTTGCTCTGGATAAGAGCGTCTGCTAAATGTAAATGTATCTTAACTGTGCGTGGCTTTCCGCCATCCACTCTCCCTCCAGGCCTGGATAAGATAGAGTTCCTGCAGAGCCACGAGAACCAGGAGATCTACCAGAAGGCCTTCGACCTGATCGAGCACTACTTTGGGGTGGAGGAGGAGGATACCAGCCTGGCCCCCCAGGTGGACCAGAACCAGGCCCAGTTCCTCTTCCAGCAGCAAGAGGGGCCCATGGAGGGCTTCCAGCTTTAACCCTTACCCTCCCCACGCACATTCTACTCTAACCCTCCCTCACCTCTCCTACCCCAACTCCCCTATCCCTCCCGTATCCGCCGACCCTAACCCTCCACCCCTCCTCTCAACCCTCCTGACCCTAACACATGGGGTCGATCTCTCCTGACCCTAACCCCGCTGGATAGAACTGACGACCCCGCCTCGCTCCCCATCTCCCCCTCTCATTGTACTTGCCCTTGTGGCTTCTCCCCAGCCCTCCTTTCCCAAGGCCGGCCCCCTACCCCCACCCCTCCCAGAGGGAGAGACTGGTAGCGAGGGAGGAACTAAGAGGGAGGGGGAGAAAGAGAGAGACTGGAAAGGGCTTGGATCAGTGTCCTTGCCGTGTGAAAACTCCTCAACCCGGCATAGAGCATCTGTGTGGACTGTGGCTTGCCCCTAGTGGACACACATGGAAGTGGTTGTTTTGCTTTCTCCTTAATCTCCTGTATTATGTTGTTGTTGTTGCTATTATTATTATTATTATAAACTGAGGATTATCATTTCTCTAACAAATTGACTTGGATCACCCACCATATCCCATTTTAAATGTGAAACTACCTCTTCAGGCTTTCAGATAAACAACAACAACAGCATCATATATAAACATGAGTTCAGTAGAGTGCTGATGGTCTACTTACTCATTCCTGTCTCCGAGGACTTGAGGCACTGGAGCAGCTTAAAGGCCACGCCCACACAGGTCATTCAGAAAACATACAGGAAGTGTACACATCTCATGATTAACCTGCCGCTAAATGGCTTTGAGACCTCGCGATGTGAAAAATCACTCTTACTGAAAATATCCCTACAACGTCTCCACTTAAGTTCTCCTGGGCGAGAGACACTCGTCACGGCCTGGGGATTCGTGTTGATCCTTTAGAAAGACTAGTTTCTCGTCAGACAGAAAGCGAACGAGGAGAGGAGACGGAGAGATGGATTGAGGGAGCAGCGTGTCAAAACGGCAGTGGAGTGGTAAGTTGCATTCGAAAGTGGTAGAGCCGAACAGTGTGGATAGACTGGTGCTACTGCTCATTCTGAAGAAGTACAGCCCCCCCCACCCCCCCTTAGAGGAGGACGCACAGCCTGAGAACGGGAACAGGGCCCTGTCCCAGGGCTACAGGGGTGCGACCCTAGAACTGAAAAGAAGCACTCAGTGGATTTATAGGTATATTATTGTCATCTCATCATGACCTTGTAGATCATGACCTTATTTTCCTGCCTTGTTGTTTGTGGGGTGGGGGGGGGGGGTTACATTCGCCGGCAATGTACAACTGAAATGGGAGTGTTCTGTATATTATATATACACGTAAGAAATGAAATGTTATAGTGTATGTGACATGGAAGGTGTGCCCTGGTGGTGATGTGTGGTCTCCCAGGTTCTACCTTGTCACATGTTCTGCTGCAGTAATGTCTCAGATACCTCCATACAGACTTCAATCTATCCATCCTTCCTAGATGAAATTACGAATCTAAAATGGTTGGATAGGTGACAGTAATATGTGTATGGGAAGGAAGGATGCATAACAGAGATGGGGGGGGGGCTTTACACCAGTATTCCAGCCCCTTGATTCCAGCCCCTTGATTGGTAGA
This sequence comes from Osmerus eperlanus, assembly GCF_963692335.1. Classification (NCBI taxonomy): domain Eukaryota; kingdom Metazoa; phylum Chordata; class Actinopteri; order Osmeriformes; family Osmeridae; genus Osmerus; species Osmerus eperlanus. Next base: position 14,491,962 of record NC_085024.1, read on the forward strand.
GCCCCCTTCTCAAGCCTGTCTCTACAATTGGTTCTCCTTAGCTTGATACACGCACACACACAAAAATGTAGATGTGCAGCAGTGATCGGCCCTGGATGAAGAATCTTTATATTCCCCTGAGATGGAAATTATTTATGATGCACAGTTCTGTCAAGCACATTAAAGCGTGTATAGTTTTCTAATATGTCATGTTTGTACGATTGTATAGTATTTACTTTATTTTAGGTTCGGTTGTGAGTTGTTTTCCCCTGTTTGGGAATAGATTTTGCAGTGATTTAATTTCTCTGGTCCAGAGCCGGGACCTTTTGGATTGTGGCAGGCACTGATTTGCTGGTTTAGTCTCTCCCGAGCTTCAATTGGCTATTTCCTTTCATCCAACTGGCTGGTAGACATCTTTAATTGGCTCGCTGGCTCTCTCCTGTCATCTGATTATGTGGCAGGCTCTCTCCTGTGCTGTAATTGGCCGGTGATGATGCAGGGTGTAGGGGAAGGGAGCTGCACTATAGGGCTCTGTCCCCACCTACGGCTCTACCTGATGGATGAGATGTGAATATGACAATGTTCTGTAAAATTATACTGAATAAATATAAAAAGATTTTCTCTTAAGCCTCTTGTTCTATTTGATGTGTGTGAGTGAGACTTAACTCGTTTTTTGTGTTTGTTTAAAAAAATGACCCTCTAACAACAAGCAGGACACAGTGTGTAAAGTGAGATGCAGGGTCAACATGGAACATGCCTAGCCACTCACAGCTCTAGGAGTTTATCATAGTGTTTAGCCAGATCCAGGACATGGAGTAGATCTACTTGTTGGACATCCGATCCAGCATGATTCAGCCCGTGGACACCTGCTGTTACGACAGCAGACAGGATCTCTAGACAATGCCTGAAGGATCCTTAAAAATGAGTGACGCTGATATATGAATGAAGAAACAACTATGCGTGCTCCAGTTCCAACCTCAGATCGTCTCAGCCTCACTCCCGGCCTCAGTTCCAGCCTCAGCCCCGGCCTCAGTCCTTGCCTCGGTTTCAGCCTCAGTTCCAGCCTCAACCACTTTCCTGGCCTCAGTTTCAAAGTCAAGTGTCAGAGGGGTTTTCCTGGGTGTGTTGCTGTACGTCATACAGAAAAAGGACGACAACAACTTACTCACGCTCATTTGCCACATCAAAAAGTCGTTGCGACTCCAACAGGTTTCAGGAAAAGAATACACAGGGTTTATTGTCTGGTTGTGGGTCAAGTGACGGAAGCGAACATATTTATACCAGAGGAGATATTATCATTACATTCCCCATATACATACACACTCATACAAACCCAAACATCATCTGTCATGTTTACAGTAAACCACTGTCAGTATGGGTAACTGAAACCCACATCTGACGTAAGCAGCAAATCATCCGTAATCAGGTGAAGGCCTGACAAAGACCTTGTTGTTGGACTTAATAAACAGTTTAAACAAACTGGACACATTGCATAGTTCTTAGTTCTTTTTGTGATGACAACTTCAGCGGCTTCAGCTCCCCATCACCAGGAGGGAGAGATCTGGGAAGGTGATTTTTCCGTGGGAATGAGAATGCAGGTGTAGTTCCCACTAGGGTTGGATTATGTGTAGGGTTTAAGGAGCAGTGTGGTCTCAGGTGAACACCCCCCTCACCCTCAAGGTGTGGGGGGCCTTCCCCTCAGGCATCAGAGACAATAGGCCTCATTCCTGAGGAGATCACTTGGTCTCCTGTTTCAGCCTGGGTTTTGTCCTGTGCCTGTGTCCCTGCTCCATCTTAGCTGTGGGTGGGGGTGAGGGTGGGATAGAGGGCGGGTGTAAGGGTGGGGGTGAGGATGGGAGAGAGGGTCGGGGCTTGAGGGTGGGTGTGGGGATGAGGGTGGGTGTAGGGGTAGGGGTGGGGAAGAGGGTGGGGGCGGGAGTGGGGGTGAGGGTGGGATAGAGGGTGCGGCTGTGGCTCAGGGGGTAGAGAGGGTTGTCTGTTAATCGCAAGGTTGGCGGTTCGATCCCCGACTCCTCCTAGGTCATGTGCCGAAGTATCCTTGAGCAAGACTCTGAACCCCAAGTTGCTCCCGATTGGCAGGCCGGCGCCTTGCATGGTAGCTCGCTGCCGTCGGTATGTGTGAGTGAGAGTATGAATGGGTGAATGAGAGGCAAACATTGTAAAGCGCTTTGAGTGCCGCTAAGGTAGAAAAGCGCTATATAAATGCAGTCCATTTACCATTGTGTAGGGTTGAGGGTGAGAGGGTGGGAGTGGGTTGGGTGAGGGTGGGAGTGAGGGTGAGCAGGGAGGGGACCAGGTGGAGCAAGGTGGAGATGACAGAACTCCCAGGCAGGTGTCAGGGTGGTGATGCAGTGCTCTCAGAGTTTCTGCTGAATGATTTCTGAGTTATGGTGCCCTTGGAGGGTTTGGTGTCACATGACTCTGGAGTGTAGGTAAAAAATAAAAAGCACAAAAACCCATCCCCCCTTGTCTCACTGTATCTAACTATCTCTGTCTCTGACACACTCTGTCTATCTGTGACTCTCTCTCTCTCCTGATGATTTTAATGTGACCGAACCAGACAAGCTGGTTCAGAGGAACTTGATGACAGGGAAGTGTGCCCAAGGCTTCTCACAACAGCGGACCACAGTCTGAATCATACTGCATGTAAATCAAACAACTGATTCTTAATAATCTAGCAACGGATGCTTTGTTTTATCAATGAAGGTCTGTATGTCATACGTCAACCAGTAAGCATTCCATAGGTAATCTTATGGGTTTGTCTCAACCTAGCAGGAGTAATGGATAGGGTGGTTGGTCTTTTCTATTTCACTCAAAAGGTTTCACTGTGTGAGGCAGTCCAAATATAGGCAAAGTTACATTATTTCAATGTTTCAGGAAAATTATGATGTCAGGTTTCTACATGTACCTGTCACTGTTAGAGTTGGGCCCTTGCCTAACCTGACTGAGCCAGTGTGGAAGTACTCGAGACTGGTCTTGGTCACATTTTGAAGGTCTCGGTCTTGTCTCGGAATCGACCGCATTTTTACTCGGTTTTGTCTCGGTCTCGGACAAAGAGGACTCAAACTGTCTTTTCACCGTTCTGAATTATTGCGCTGGCTACATAGTATATGAGCCTGTACAAAGTCTATGAAATAAGTAACCATAACAGGGACGCAGTCAAAGCCTCCATTTACAATTTTGAAAGACTTTAACAAGCTAACTTGTATTTACAACAATGAGTGACTTCAATATTTACCGCTCATCTCACATCCCATTCGCTATTCACCTCGCTAGTCAATCTACTTCTATTGGTTGTTTTTTTGTTGTTGTTTTTCTAGAGGGTGGTGGGGGGTTCCAACAGGGAAAAGTGTTTATCAGTAGCAGTATTTCTGTGTTGTGGGGCTGGGAAATGGCCCTCAGCACTCTCACCCTCCTTCTCTAGTTAGAGAGGCCTGCAGCACAACGGTGAGGTATCACTGGATGGTATCATTCTGTTTGGTATCACTCTGTATGGTATCACTCAATAGACAGTCAGCTGGGAAGCTATTCCTAAAGTCACCAATGAAGTCCTCTCCAGAATAAACAACTCTCTTTTTTGTACTTATAGCATCAGTGTGGCAGCAACATAGGATGGTCAAGATGACATAAGATGTTCAAGATATTCAAGCATGTAAAATCATTTGTGTTTTCAATATGAATCAAAAAGATTTACTTTATCAGCTCCCACAGCAAATACCAACCATCTTGAGGAGAGGAATTTACATTGTTGTACGTAGTCAAATATATTTCTGTTTATTTACTGTACATATAAAAAAAACGTGCACATATAAATAGACGGTATACATTGGGCAGAAGACGAAGTTTGTAGCTCGTAGCACGTAGTTTGATGCTCAGGTTAAAGACTTGAGGTTCAGCAGTTGTATCAGTCTTCCCCTACACCCTGGTCCCTCGCAGGGCTTAAACACCAGCAAGCTCTGGCTGATGAACTCAGGTGCTGGTGCATCTCCTGAGATGTGTATGCCTGTTCAGGTATCCCTGGCTCCCTGCCGGGACCTGGCGGGGTGCGGTCGGTGTGTGTGGTCTGGGCAGGAACGTCGAGGGGAGGCCGATGGTGAAAGGAGGACCCGTGCATTTGTCCTCCGGTGAATTACACTCAGAGACGGACACGGTGTCCAGGCCCCGGAAGGCGTAGTTGTGCACATCCTGGATGAAGGCGTCCTTGGTGTTGTGCTCCTTCCGGAACAGGATGATGTAGCACTTGGGCAGGAAGTGACAGCAGAGGATCCCGTAGGAGGAGATGAGGATGACCACCATCTCCACCGCCGGCAGGTACTTCCCAGATGTGTTGATGTACACAGGAACGAAGATTGCCCAGGAGATGAGGTACAGGAGCATGCCGAAGGTGATGAACTTGGCCTCGTTGTACTTCTGGGGCAGCTTGCGGCCCTTGAAGGCGCAGAGGAAGCAGACCAGCGCCAGCACGGCGATGTAGGACAGCATCACGCCGAACGCCACGTCGGAGCCTTCGTGGCACTCGGCCAGCACCGAGGTGGCCTGGGTTTTCCGCTCCACTCGGGGGCTGCTCAGGAGGAGGAGCCAGAGGAGGCAGGTGAGGAGCTGCAGGACAAGACAGCCGCAGACGATGACGAGAGGCTGGTAGAGGCGGCGGAACACCTGCCCCAGCGCCGGGTTGAGCTGGAACGCCAGCAGGATTTTCAGCGACTTGACCAGGATGCAGGACACGCACAGCGTGAAGCTCAGGCCGAACAGCACCTGGCGAACCTTGCAGGTCAGGTCGCTGGGCTTGCCCACGAACACCATGGCACTGATGAAACTACCAATCAGAGACAGTAGGATGACCTGGCACAACCCCCCTCCCGCCGCCTTCACCACGGGGGTGTGGCGCTGGTGCAGGAACAGCGCCCCCACCAGGAGGGACAGGAGGATGCCCAGGGCGGCCAGCGTCAGCAAGACCACCGCAAAGCCATCGTCCCAGGAGAAGTACTCCAGGGTTTTAGGGATGCACCTGGAGCTGCCCTTGTCAGACCACTCTCTGTCTGTGTCGCAGGCCAGGCAGTAGTCCATGTCTGCAGGGCCAGAGAAGGGGGTTAGACCAGAGAAACAGCCGTGGAATAGGATTACATGCCACACCAAATGATGTGGACTGTGAGGAGAAGGAGTTACTGAGTATCTACCCTTAGGTCATGACATGATGTGTGTTTAAGTGTTTGAGTGTGAATGTGTGTGTCGATGAAGAACGCTTGCCTGTGCTGTTGGAGTAGTGGTTCTCAGTACAGTTGATGCACTTGTAACAGCAGGTGTGCTGCTGTCCTTCAAATGTCTGCTTTATCTGACCAGGAAGACAGCTCTCTGAGCACCTGGACACTACTTCCTGTGGACAGCACAGAGCACCACGTCACAAACCTGATTAAAGATGAGTAAAATGAAGATGTAACTCACTGGGAAAGAATAATTGATTTGCGTGTGTGACTGTGTTTGTATGGAGGTGTGTGTTTGTGTGTGTGTGTGAGGGGGGTGGCATCACCTTCAGGTCTGTGAGGTAAGCAGCGCTGGGTAGGATGGTGTGTGTGAAGCTGTCGTTGAAAGGGAGGTACTCTGCCACAATGTCGCCCACTTGCACCTTCCCCTCCTTAGAATTCCAAAGAGTGACCTTATAGCCCAGGTTGATTTCTCCATTCTTGTCAAAAAAATAAGTCTCCCCGTCCTGCTGAAATTCCATGCCCTGCTTCAAAGCTCTCAGGACCTAAATTAAATAAGAATACACATTGGGTTTTTGAAAATATGTGAAAGATACGTAACTGACAACACAGCTAAACTGATCAAACAAACAAACCAAAACAAGCAAAGCAATCAGAAAATTAGTTCCAGATCCATCTTGCTCCTTCACTTTGCTTTAGCCCTCCGGTCCCAAAGTAAGAGCTGCACGTCACCTCCCACGGCTCGATGCTTTTCTGGGTGCAGTTCCTGCTGCTGCAGACTCCGATCACGGCCTGGGCCAGAGCCCTCACAGCCAACTCCACGCTGAACACCGTCTGAGCCTGGCTCTTCTTACCCAGCTCTTCCAGGTCCAGCTCTCCAATCTCTAGGAACTCATCCAGGAAGGGGTTACGTCTTCTCTCCTCCTCCTTGGTCTCATTCAGTCTCTGCAGGTACTGGCGGTAGGACTCCAGGTTGCTACTTTTAAACGTGAAGCCTACCACCTGCCCGATGCTCTCCAGATCCAGGTTTCTTGCCACTTCGGGAGTTGACGACCAGCCGTCGCTGGCCAGCCACACCCTTCCTCCTGAGGCTGACTCCTCCTGCTTATCCTCCAGGGCCTTCAACTTCGGTAAGAGGACCTCCATGTGAGGGGCCGTCACAAACGCCACCACCACCTTGACGCGGGGGTTTGTCAGGATGACGTTGGCGACCCTCGTCACGGCTGAGGAGTAGTCAGGGTCGCTCAGCGAGTTGGGGATGGTCTCCTTGAAGGCCACGCAAATCCCTCTCTTCGAGGTCTGAGCCAAAAGGGCGTTGAGGGCCGAGCGTCCGTAGTCGTTGTCGGCAATGACCACGCCGACCCAGCTCCAGCCACTGTCCTCCATCAGCCGGACCATGGCCTTGGTCTGGTACAGGTCACTGGGAACCGTACGCAGGAAGCCTGGGAAACGCTTCTTGTCGCTTAGGATGGTGGCGGTGGAGGAGTGGCTGATCTAGAAGGTTGTCAACATGGATTATTGGAAAATGGAGGATTGGAAACATGGATTATTGTAATATGGAGTTGTAAACATGGAGTGCTGTTGCAAGATTGTACGCATATTTACTGTAACACTTAATTGAACTAAACTTCACTAATCCTAAACTCTCTCAAAGCAGGATGGTTAGAACGTCTTTTTACATTTACATTTAGTCATTTAGCAGACGCTCTTATCCAGAGCGACTTACAGTAAGTACAGGGACATTCCCCCCGAGGCAAGTAGGGTGAAGTGCCTTGCCCAAGGACACAACGTCAGTTGGCATGACCGGGAATCGAACTGGCACCCTTCGGATTACTAGCCCGACTCCCTCACCGCTCAGCCACCTGACTCCCCTAACTCCCCTTTTTACCTGAGGAATGAGCTCCAGGTTCAGTTGCCTGGCAACAGCGATGGAGATTTCAGAGGAGGAAGCTCCGACAATGGAGGTGATGGGCGGGAGTGAGCCGCCAGCCGCTTCCCCTTGTTTGCGGAGGCCATTGATGGCCCTCAGGGCCGTGGTCACGTCAGAGCAGGAGTCTTGGATGCGATAGCCCAGCTTCAGGCCAAGCCGGGACAGGGAGGGAGACTGGTTGACTAACTCCACCGTGTTGATCATAGCCAGGCCACTGTTTAATGCATTACTATTAAACCTGTCGGTGTGAAAAGGGAATTCAACACTCGTGAAATATTGCAGATGTTGACTACACCCACTCGTGGACACATACAAACGTTACTGAACACGTTTATGTTTGTCAGGCACTTACCTCACACACTTAGCCTCATGCGGAGGGACGATTGTGGTGTTTTCCTCCACATCATCGTGGAAAGGGAAAATACCCCCTATGATGATGTCACCAGAGGCAGTAGCCCCTTCATGCGTGCCACCTGTCAACGTTGGCAACAAGAAAACAGACAGGAACAGCAACAGACTGACGCAAGTCACCATGATCTTCTTTATACTCCTCGGTGTCTCCCAACTGAGGCAACCTTTTATTTTTGCAGCTCTTTATCCGTTCTTTCTGGTTCTTTCTGTTGGACTCTTTCTCTTTTCTGGCTGCTTCTCTGCGACTTCTCTCTCTCTCCCTCCCTCCCTCTCTCTCTTTCTCTCCCTCTCTATCTCTGTCCCTGATTTCGCCTGTGTCTCCTTGGCCCTCTCTCTGTATCCTCCCTAGGGTGTGGCCAGCAGACTGATGCCTCCTGCTGCCAGTAACTTCAGTTCAACACACCTGTTAGCCCCTCCCACAACACATCTCGACAGGATTGCCCCGCCCACCATTCTTGAGGGACCGATTGAGAAAAGGACTTGTTTCTCGACAATCACAAGATGTGTCTGCAGGTTAGAGTTAGGGTGACGTCACTGACTGAAACAAGCATCACAGCCCTCTGAGATATCCTGTCTCTTTGCCTGTGGGTGGGATTGGAATGGCTGTGTATAACAGTATTTGTTCAGACACCTGGGGGGCAAGTGTGGAGGTCGAGGAGGTGGGGTGGGGATCCTTACAATATGGTGGAATTTACTGATTCAAGCTGAAAAATGTAGATGTCTGGACAGGGGTCAGGAGCAGGGCCAGAACCAGCCTGGGGTCCCTCGAGGATTTCTGGTTTAAAGTCTCCACCCAGTGGAGATTTTCGAAAGTCTCGAGAACAAAAACATGTTCATCCCCCTAAGGTATGAGATGCAACAGGATTTCATCAGCAGATGGCGCCACTGGGTGGATAATGTGTTGGCTTGTCCGTTGGCTACTAGTTCATAATCTGCTAATCCATAGACTGTCAGTGCTGCTACTGTAGCATGAAAGAGCCCTCCAAATGAGCAGGAAATCTAAAAATTACACTGAGATACTGCATGTGAAGTTATGTGTTACTGTTTAATTTCATGTTGTAGAGTGTACCTCTCTATGAAACACAAAGACAACATGAATGACACACACTGGGCTGTGATTTGGGCTACATTCAGAATCTCTGTGGGGTGAAGTGCTCTCAGAGTTTCTGCTGAATTATTTCTGAGTTATGGTGCCCTTGGAGGGTTTGTGTCACATGACTCTGGAGTGTAAGAATAAAAAGCATTAAAAATGAAAAGCATAAAAATGACCCATCCCCCCTCGTCTCACGGTATCTAACTATCTCTGTCTCTGACACACTCTCTATCTGACTTTCTCGATCTCTCCTGATGATTTTAACGTGACCGAACCAGACAAGCTGGTTCAGAGGAACTTGATGACAGGGAAGTGTGCCCAAGGCTTCTCACAACAGCAGACCACAGTCTGAATCATGCTGCATGTAAATCAAACAACTGATTCTTAATAATCTAGCAACGGATGCTTTGTTTTATCAATGAAGGTCTGTATGTCATACGTCAACCAGTAAGCATTTGTCGGAGAAATTTAGAATGTAAGGTTATATTCTGAAAATACTGGTGCTAGCATTCCTTTGTCAGTAGAGAGCCCTCTCCCCACATGACCTATAGATGACACTAGGCTTACGTAAACAAACTGACCTAGGTTGACCATTATCATACTAGAGGTGCAATAAACCTTATCTGTGTTGAGTGAATCATATGGTCAAGCCTAGGGTCGGAGAACTCTGTAAGTTTCCACGTGCACGCGCACTCTGTCTCTAGGATCGATCATATTGACAGCTGATATGCAGGGGAGGAGACTTCTCACCAATAAATGGTCTTACCTGAAGACTTGTGAACCAGACAAACTTTGTAGCACAATGGCGTGTGATGTTTTTGTCTCCTTGTGGGCCGGCCGCAAGCAATAAAGCTTTCTTAAACTTGTTCACCGACTGACTGTGCAATGCTTGATAGATTAATATTCCTGACAGCATTCCATAGGTAATCTTATGGGTTTGTCTCACCTTAGCAGGAGTAATGGATAGGGTGGTTGGTCTTTTCTATTTCACTCAAAAGGTTTCACTGTGTGAGGAAATCCAAATATAGGCAAAGTTACATTATTTCAATGTTTCAGGAAAATTCTGTTGTCAGGTTTCTCTGAGTTGTGCCCTTGCCTAACCTGACTGAGCGGACTGTTGGTTTAATAAGTGTGTAAGTATGTGTTTGTGGGTGTGTGTCAAAAGTCCCTGGAATTTTCAATGTTTTCTTAATTCCTGTTTGTCTGCAATAAATCAAATTATGAGACAGGTAGAGATTGCAGCTCTTCTTCAGTGACTCCCCTTTTACCAATCCGTGTTGTCAACAATAGAACCAAACAGATGATCAGTAATTACAGTCAAGCAGGAAATAACTTTCCCTCTGGTGTGCCTTTGAAGCCGGCGAAGACTGTGGTGAAGACTGGAGATGGGGAGGGTTTAGTGTGCAGGTGCAGGTACTGACGTTTTTGGTTCTGTTTTCAACCAAAAATACACAACCCCCAAAGGGTTCTGTCTGACCTGTAAAAAAAAATCTGGTTGTTTTTTTGTTGTTATTTTTCTAGAGGGTGGTGGGGGGTTCCAACAGGGAAAAGTGTTTATCAGTTCAGTCAAGACACTCACGTGATTGATTTCACCATTTATTCTTACACATGACAAATGGTTTTACATTGGCGGAATGGATGTACATGGGGAAGCGCTGCCCGCCTTCACTGCATAGCAAGAAATGAGGAAGGGAGCAACGAGTTAAATCCCCCACGGGGAGCACAGACAGACAACACGGGGGTGAAGGGGACGGTGGTGGGTGGCAGCAACGCAGACGGCAGGTTCAACAATGCGTGTGCGTGCATGGAGCGGCTTTATAGCGCCGCCTATCGAGCTACGCCTATGGCCTGAGGGCACGGCGATGGGTGGTATGACGCGCGCTGCCCGAGTGCCTTGCCTGAACCTGCTTCGCTCATTAGCAGTATTTCTGTGTTGTGGGGCTGGGAAATGGCCCTCAGCACTCTCACCCTCCTTCTCTAGTTAGAGAGGCCTGCAGCACAACGGTGAGGTATCACTGGATGGTATTGTTCTGTTTGGTATCACTTTGTATGGTATCACTCAATAGACAGTCAGCTGGGACGGTATTCCTAAAGTCACTGATCAAGTTCTCTCCAGAATAAACAATTATTTTTATTGTACTTTACTTATAACATCAGTACGGCAGCAACATAGGATGTTCAAGATGACATAGGATATTCAAGCATATAAAATCATTTGTGTTTTCAATATAAATCAAAAATATTTACTGTATTAGCTCCCACAGCAAATACCAACCCCCCTGAGGAGAGGAATTTACATTGTTGTACATGATCAAATATACTTTTGTTTATTTACTGTATATAAATGTACACATATAAATAGACGGTATACATTGGGCAGAAGACTAAGCTTGTAGCTCGTAGCACGTAGTTTGATGCTCAGGTTAGAGACTTGAGGTTCAGCAGTTGTATCAGTCTTCCCCTACACCCTGGTCCCTCGCAGGGCACACCAGCAAGCTCTGGCTGATGAACTCAGGTGCTCGTGCATCTCCTGAGACGTGCATGCCTGATCGGGTTTCCTGGCTCCCTGCTGGGACCTGGCGGGGGGGGGGCGTCAGTATGTGTGGTCTGGGCAGGAACGTCGAGGGGAGGCCGATGGTAAAAGGAGGACCCGTGCGTTTGTCCTCTGTTGAATCGCACTCAGACATGGACACAGTGTCCAGGCCCCGGGTGGCGTAGTTGTGCACATCCTGGATGAAGGCGTCCTTGGTGTTGTGCTCCTTCCGGAACAGGATGATGTAGCACTTGGGCAGGAAGTGACAGCAGAGGATCCCGTAGGAGGAGATGAGGATGACCACCATCTCCACCGCCGGCAGGTACTTCCCAGATGTGTTGATGTACACAGGCACGAAGATTGCCCAGGAGATGAGGTACAGGAGCATGCCGAAGGTGATGAACTTGGCCTCGTTGTACTTCTGGGGCAGCTTGCGGCCCTTGAAGGCGCAGAGGAAGCAGACCAGCGCCAGCACGGCGATGTAGGACAGCATCACGCCGAACGCCACGTCGGAGCCTTCGTGGCACTCGGCCAGCACCGAGGTGGCCTGGGTTTTCCGCTCCACTCGGGGGCTGCTCAGGAGGAGGAGCCAGAGGAGGCAGGTGAGGAGCTGCAGGACAAGACAGCCGCAGACGATGACGAGAGGCTGGTAGAGGCGGCGGAACACCTGCCCCAGCGCCGGGTTGAGCTGGAACGCCAGCAGGATTTTCAGCGACTTGACCAGGATGCAGGACACGCACAGCGTGAAGCTCAGGCCGAACAGCACCTGGCGAACCTTGCAGGTCAGGTCGCTGGGCTTGCCCACGAACACCATGGCACTGATGAAACTACCAATCAGAGACAGTAGGATGACCTGGCACAACCCCCCTCCCGCCGCCTTCACCACGGGGGTGTGGCGCTGGTGCAGGAACAGCGCCCCCACCAGGAGGGACAGGAGGATGCCCAGGGCGGCCAGCGTCAGCAAGACCACCGCAAAGCCATCGTCCCAGGAGAAGTACTCCAGGGTTTTAGGGATGCACCTGGAGCTGCCCTTGTCAGACCACTCTCTGTCTGTGTCGCAGGCCAGGCAGTAGTCCATGTCTGCAGGGCCAGAGAAGGGGGTTAGACCAGAGAAACAGCCGTGGAATAGGATTACATGCCACACCAAATGATGTGGACTGTGAGGAGAAGGAGTTACTGAGTATCTACCCTTAGGTCATGACATGATGTGTGTTTAAGTGTTTGAGTGTGAATGTGTGTGTCGATGAAGAACGCTTGCCTGTGCTGTTGGAGTAGTGGTTCTCAGTACAGTTGATGCACTTGTAACAGCAGGTGTGCTGCTGTCCTTCAAATGTCTGCTTTATCTGACCAGGAAGACAGCTCTCTGAGCACCTGGACACTACTTCCTGTGGACAGCACAGAGCACCACGTCACAAACCTGATTAAAGATGAGTAAAATGAAGATGTAACTCACTGGGAAAGAATAATTGATTTGCGTGTGTGACTGTGTTTGTATGGAGGTGTGTGTTTGTGTGTGTGTGTGAGGGGGGTGGCATCACCTTCAGGTCTGTGAGGTAAGCAGCGCTGGGTAGGATGGTGTGTGTGAAGCTGTCGTTGAAAGGGAGGTACTCTGCCACAATGTCGCCCACTTGCACCTTCCCCTCCTTAGAATTCCAAAGAGTGACCTTATAACCCAGGTTGATTTCTCCATTCTTGTCAAAAAAATAAGTCTCCCCGTCCTGCTGAAATTCCATGCCCTGCTTCAAAGCTCTCAGGACCTAAATTAAATAAGAATACACATTGGGTTTTTGAAAATATGTGAAAGATACGTAACTGACAACACAGCTAAACTGATCAAACAAACAAACCAAAACAAGCAAAGCAATCAGAAAATTAGTTCCAGATCCATCTTGCTCCTTCACTTTGCTTTAGCCACCCCTCCGGTCCCAAAGTAAGAGCTGCACGTCACCTCCCACGGCTCGATGCTTTTCTGGGTGCAGTTCCTGCTGCTGCAGACTCCGATCACGGCCTGGGCCAGAGCCCTCACAGCCAACTCCACGCTGAACACCGTCTGAGCCTGGCTCTTCTTACCCAGCTCTTCCAGGTCCAGCTCTCCAATCTCTAGGAACTCATCCAGGAAGGGGTTACGTCTTCTCTCCTCCTCCTTGGTCTCATTCAGTCTCTGCAGGTACTGGCGGTAGGACTCCAGGTTGCTACTTTTAAACGTGAAGCCTACCACCTGCCCGATGCTCTCCAGATCCAGGTTTCCCGCCACAAGTTCGGGAGTTGACGACCAGCCGTCGCTGGCCAGCCACACCCTTCCACCTGAGGCTGACTTCTCCTGCTTATCCTCCAGGGCCTTCAACTTCGGTAAGAGGACCCCCATGTGAGGGGCCTTCACAAACGCCACCACCACCTTAACGCGGGGGTTTGTCAGGATGACGTTGGCGACCCTCGTCACGGCTGAGGAGTAGTCAGGGTCGCTCAGCGAGTTGGGGATGGTTTTCGTGAAGGCCACGCAAATCCCTCTCTCCAAGGTCTGAGCCAAAAGGGCGTTGAGGGCCGAGTGTCCGTAGTCGTTGTCGGCAATGACCACGCCGACCCAGCTCCAGCCACTGTCCTCCATCAGCCGGACCATGGCCTTGGTCTGGTACAGGTCACTGGGCACCGTACGCAGGAAGCCTGGGAAACGCTTCTTGTCGCTTAGGATGGTGGCGGTGGAGGAGTGGCTGATCTAGAAGGTTGTCAACATGGATTATTGGAAAATGGAGGATTGGAAACATGGATTATTGTAATATGGAGTTGTAAACATGGAGTGCTGTTCCAGGGTTGTACACTACTGTAACACTTAATCAAACTAATCTTCAGAAATCCTAAACTCTCTCAAAGCAGGATGGTCAGAAGGTCTTTTTACCTGAGGAATGAGCTCCAGGTTCAGTTGCCTGGCAATAGCGATGGATATTTCAGAGGAAGAAGCTCCGACAATGGAGGTGATGGGCGGGAGAGAGCCGCCGGCCGCTTCCCCTTGTTTGCGGAGGCCATTGATGGCCCTCAGGGCCGTGGTCACGTCAGAGCAGGAGTCTTGGATGCGATAGCCCAGCTTCAGGCCAAGCCGGGACAGGGAGGGCGACTGGTTGACTAACTCCACCGTGTTGATCATAGCCAGGCCACTGTTTAATGCATTACTATTAAACCTGTCGGTGTGAAAAGGGAATTCAACACTCGTGAATGATCGCAGATCGTTATGTGTTGAGCACACCCACTCACATGGACACGTTTAAATATGTTTATGTTTGTTGGGAACTCACCTCAAACACTTAGCCTCATGCGGAGCGACAATTGTGGCATTTTCCTCCACGTCATTGTGGAAAGGGAAAATACCCCCTATGATGATGTCACCAGGGGCAGTAGCTTCAGGTCTGCCACCTGTCGGCCTTGGCAATAAGAAAACAGACAGGAACAGCAACAGACTGATGCAAGTCACCATGATCTTCTTTATACTCCTCGGTGTCTCCCAACTGAGGCAACCTTTTATTTTTGCAGCTCTTTATCCGTTCTTTCTGGTTCTTTCTGTTGGACTCTTTCTCTTTTCTGTCTGTGTCTCTCTCTCTCTCTTTCTCTCCCTCTCTTCCTTTCTTTCTCTGTTCCTGATTTCACCTGTGTCTCCTTGGCCCTCTCTCTGTGTCCTCCCCAGGGTTTGGCTGGCAGACTGATGCCTCCTGCTGAAAGTATCTTCAGTTATAACCACACCTGTTAGCCCCTCCCACAACACATCTCGACAGGATAGCCCCGCCCACCATTTTTGAGGGACCGATTGAGAAACTGACTCCCTTCCGGCAGAAGACAGCTCGTTTCCCGACGATCATAAAATCTGTGTCCGCAGGTCAGGGTTATGGTGACGTCACTGATTTAAAAAAGCATCACAGCGATATATCTGAGATATATCATTCAGAGCAACTCTTCTCTGGAACAAATTATCTGTCTCAATTAAGGAGGCCGTTTCGACATTCTTTCGGTGAGGTTAAAAACGTTTTTGTTTAGTCAGTTCTACGACTGCTAAAGTGTGTGTATGTACTTTTAATGTAAACCTGAAGTGTTTCTTTGTCTGTATATGTATCATATATAACTTTTAAATTACAAATAGAGCTTTTATATGTCCATGGAGACTTCACCTCAGCTTTCAATACAGTTATCCCACACAAACTCAGTAAAACTCCTCACTCTGGGTCTGACACCGGCCCTCTGCAACTGGGTGCTGAACTTCCTATCAGGCAGACCCCAATCAGTCAGAGTTGGCAACCGCACTTCCAATACAAGACCTGTGATCACACGGGGACCCCCAGTGCTGTGTACTGAGTCCCTTGCTGTACACCCTCTTCACATACGACTGTGTGGCCTCCCAGGAAAAAAACAGTATCACAAAGTTTGCAGATGATACTACGGTCATTGGAATGATCACTGGTGGGTCTGAGACAGGTTAGAGACTTGAGGTTCAGCAGTTGTATCAGTCTTCCCCTACACCCTGGTCCCTCGCAGGGCTTAAACACCAGCAAGCTCTGGCTGATGAACTCAGGTGCTCGTGCATCTCCTGAGACGTGCATGCCTGATCGGGTTTCCTGGCTCCCTGCTGGGACCTGGCGGGGGGGGGGCGTCAGTATGTGTGGTCTGGGCAGGAACGTCGAGGGGAGGCCGATGGTAAAAGGAGGACCCGTGCGTTTGTCCTCTGTTGAATCGCACTCAGACATGGACACAGTGTCCAGGCCCCGGGTGGCGTAGTTGTGCACATCCTGGATGAAGGCGTCCTTGGTGTTGTGCTCCTTCCGGAACAGGATGATGTAGCACTTGGGCAGGAAGTGACAGCAGAGGATCCCGTAGGAGGAGATGAGGATGACCACCATCTCCACCGCCGGCAGGTACTTCCCAGATGTGTTGATGTACACAGGCACGAAGATTGCCCAGGAGATGAGGTACAGGAGCATGCCGAAGGTGATGAACTTGGCCTCGTTGTACTTCTGGGGCAGCTTGCGGCCCTTGAAGGCGCAGAGGAAGCAGACCAGCGCCAGCACGGCGATGTAGGACAGCATCACGCCGAACGCCACGTCGGAGCCTTCGTGGCACTCGGCCAGCACCGAGGTGGCCTGGGTTTTCCGCTCCACTCGGGGGCTGCTCAGGAGGAGGAGCCAGAGGAGGCAGGTGAGGAGCTGCAGGACAAGACAGCCGCAGACGATGACGAGAGGCTGGTAGAGGCGGCGGAACACCTGCCCCAGCGCCGGGTTGAGCTGGAACGCCAGCAGGATCTTCAGCGACTTGACCAGGATGCAGGACACGCACAGCGTGAAGCTCAGGCCGAACAGCACCTGGCGAACCTTGCAGGTCAGGTCGCTGGGCTTGCCCACGAACACCATGGCACTGATGAAACTACCAATCAGAGACAGTAGGATGACCTGGCACAGCCCCCCTCCCGCCACCTTCACCACGGGTGTGTGGCGCTGGTGCAGGAACAGCGCCCCCACCAGGAGGGACAGGAGGATGCCCAGGGCGGCCAGCGTCAGCAAGACCACCGCAAAGCCATCGTCCCAGGAGAAGTACTCCAGGGTTTTAGGGATGCACCTGGAGCTGCCCTTGTCAGACCACTCTCTGTCTGTGTCGCAGGCCAGGCAGTAGTCCATGTCTGCAGGGCCAGAGAAGGGGGTTAGACCAGAGAAACAGCCGTGGAATAGGATTACATGCCACACCAAATAGTGCGGACTGTGAGGAGTTACTGAGTATCTACCCTTGACATGATGTGTGTGTGAGTGTTTGTGTGAGAGTGTTCATATAACGGTGTAAGTGTGTGTGTGTGAATGTGTGTGTCGATGAAGAACGCTTGCCTGCGCTGTTGGAGTAGTGGTTCTCAGTACAGTTGATGCACTTGTAACAGCAGGTGTGCTGCTGTCCTTCAAATGTCTGCTTTATCTGACCAGGAAGACAGCTCTCTGAGCACCTAGACACTACTTCCTGTGGACAGCACAGAGCACCACGTCACAAACCTGATTAAAGATGAGTAAAATGAAGATGTAACTCACTGGGAAAGAATAATTGATTTGCGTGTGTGACTGTGTTTGTATGGAGGTGTGTGTTTGTGTGTGTGTGTGAGGGGGGTGGCATCACCTTCAGGTCTGTGAGGTAAGCAGCGCTGGGCAGGATGGTGTGTGTGAAGCTGTCGTTGAAAGGGAGGTACTCTGCCACAATGTCACCCACTTGCACCTTCCCCTCCTTAGAATTCCAAAGAGTGACCTTATAGCCCAGGTTGATTTCTCCATTCTTGTCAAAAAAATAAGTCTCCCCGTCCTGCTGAAATTCCATGCCCTGCTTCAAAGCTCTCAGGACCTAAAT
Organism: Osmerus eperlanus; assembly: GCF_963692335.1. Lineage (NCBI taxonomy): Eukaryota > Metazoa > Chordata > Actinopteri > Osmeriformes > Osmeridae > Osmerus > Osmerus eperlanus. The sequence continues at coordinate 14,509,484 of NC_085024.1, forward strand.
TAAATAAGAATACACATTGGGTTTTTGAAAATATGTGAAAGATACGTAACTGACAACACAGCTAAACTGATCAAACAAACAAACCAAAACAAGCAAAGCAATCAGAAAATTAGTTCCAGATCCATCTTGCTCCTTCACTTTGCTTTAGCCCTCCGGTCCCAAAGTAAGAGCTGCACGTCACCTCCCACGGCTCGATGCTTTTCTGGGTGCAGTTCCTGCTGCTGCAGACTCCGATCACGGCCTGGGCCAGAGCCCTCACAGCCAACTCCACGCTGAACACCGTCTGATCCTGGCTCTTCTTACCCAGCTCTTCCAGGTCCAGCTCTCCAATCTCCAGGAACTCATCCAGGAAGGGGTTACGTCTTCTCTCCTCCTCCTTGGTCTCATTCAGTCTCTGCAGGTACTGGCGGTAGGACTCCAGGTTGCTACTTTTAAACGTGAAGCCTACCACCTGCCCGATGCTCTCCAGATCCAGGTTTCCCGCCACAAGTTCGGGAGTTGACGACCAGCCGTCGCTGGCCAGCCACACCCTTCCACCTGAGGCTGACTTCTCCTGCTTATCCTCCAGGGCCTTCAACTTCGGTAAGAGGACCCCCATGTGAGGGGCCTTCACAAACGCCACCACCACCTTAACGCGGGGGTTTGTCAGGATGACGTTGGCGACCCTCGTCACGGCTGAGGAGTAGTCAGGGTCGCTCAGCGAGTTGGGGATGGTTTTCGTGAAGGCCACGCAAATCCCTCTCTCCAAGGTCTGAGCCAAAAGGGCGTTGAGGGCCGAGTGTCCGTAGTCGTTGTCGGCAATGACCACGCCGACCCAGCTCCAGCCACTGTCCTCCATCAGCCGGACCATGGCCTTGGTCTGGTACAGGTCACTGGGCACCGTACGCAGGAAGCCTGGGAAACGCTTCTTGTCGCTTAGGATGGTTGCGGTGGAGGAGTGGCTGATCTAGAAGGTTGTCAACATGGATTATTGGAAAATGGAGGATTGGAAACATGGATTATTGTAATATGGAGTTGTAAACATGGAGTGCTGTTCCAGGGTTGTACACTACTGTAAAACTTAATCAAACTAATCTTCAGAAATCCTAAACTCTCTCAAAGCAGGATGGTCAGAAGGTCTTTTTACCTGAGGAATGAGCTCCAGGTTCAGTTGCCTGGCAATAGCGATGGATATTTCAGAGGAAGAAGCTCCGACAATGGAGGTGATGGGCGGGAGAGAGCCGCCGGCCGCTTCCCCTTGTTTGCGGAGGCCATTGATGGCCCTCAGGGCCGTGGTCACGTCAGAGCAGGAGTCTTGGATGCGATAGCCCAGCTTCAGGCCAAGCCGGGACAGGGAGGGCGACTGGTTGACTAACTCCACCGTGTTGATCATAGCCAGGCCACTGTTTAATGCATTACTATTAAACCTGTCGGTGTGAAAAGGGAATTCAACACTCGTGAATGATCGCAGATCGTTATGTGTTGAGCACACCCACTCACATGGACACTTAGCCTCATGCGGAGCGACAATTGTGGCATTTTCCTCCACGTCATTGTGGAAAGGGAAAATACCCCCTATGATGATGTCACCAGGGGCTGAGACAGCGTACAGAAGAGAGGTGGAGGAACTTCTGGCCTGGTGTCAAAATAATAATCTCTCCCTGAACACAGACAAGACCAAGGAGATGATCATCGACCCAAGGAGGAAGAAGGTGCAGCACACACCACTGTACATTGGTGAGACCGAGGTGGAAAGGGTGAAACCTTTTCAATTCCTTGGAACACACATTAACGAGGACCTCACCTGGTCTCACAACATTCTCCAGATCACAAAAAAAGCCCAGCAGAGGCTGAGAAGGCTGAGGAAATTTGGCATGCCAACCAAAATTCTTACAGAGGCACGGTCGGAAGCATCCTTACCACATCAATCATAGTGTGGTATACTGCACTGCCCATGACAGGAATGCACTCCAGCTTGTGATCAAAACAGCACAGTTCATCTCAGGAGCAGCCTTTACATTTACATTACATTTAGCAGACACTCTTATCCAGAGCGACTTACAGTGAGTACAGGGACATTCCCCCCGAGGCAAGTAGGGTTAAGTGCCTTGCCCAAGGACACAACGTCATCTTCGCACAGCCGGGAATCGAACCGGTAACCTTCAGATTACTAGCCCAACTCCCTAAGCGCTCAGCCACCTGACTCCAGCCTTCCCCTCACTACAGGACATTTACTCCACCAGGGTCACCAGGAGAGCCCACAATATCATCAAGGACAGAACACACGCCCAGCACAGACTTTTCTCACTGCCGCCGTCAGGCAGACGCTACAGGAGTCTGAAATCCAGAACAATTGTGACTTGTGTGCCGAGTCCGACACCAGGGGGCTATTCCAGAAAGCAGATTATGTGACATACCCAGGTAAATTAACTCCCCAGCTGAAACCCAGCATTGTAGCAACATTGCAAATTAGCTGTTGGGTTAACTTACCCAGTTATGTTGCATAACCTGCTTTCTGGAATACCCCCCTGGTGTTGATTGGGATACTGTGTGATTTTTTTTCCGGGATTATCAATCTAAATGAATGCACTGACTAAATTGTTAAAACTCAAACTGTAGATTTTACTGGGGCACAGCAGATTTATACTGGGGCATGTGCCCCAGTAAAAAGGGTCTAACGACGCCCCTGTGCGAGACATAGCGTGTCACTAGCAACTCGTCATATCACACTGCAGGGCACACCTTCCTAACAGGGCGGGGTTTTTTAGCAGGGTATCTCGGCATATGCACTGCTAGTGCGACACAGACGTCAGTCATCCTGCTGCCCCCGCCTCCCCGGCCCCCACCTTGGTTCTGTGTTTCCTTTCGTGGGGGAATGCGTCGCTGCTCTCTGCTCGGAGGTCCAGACGGTGTCTCCGTTGGGTGCGGCAGGGAGCCGATGCGAGCAGAACCATTATGCCAAATCAAGTATTACAATCGTGTATTGTATCGTGTGCAATAAAGTATCAAGTAAATACACTACTGAGTCCTCCTGCCTGAACCTAACTTATTGGCTAAAGTCAATGTGAATAGCTGTTCATATTGTGAATTGAAACACAAATATATCCCCTGTATTTTATTCCATTGCTACTGAGAAACAGCTGGAAACAGCAAGTTATGCAAATACTGTCAATCACAGCTGATTCCCAACTAGGAAACATTCAGGTGTTGAGGTTCTTTCAATCGCATCACCATATGGTATATAAAGAGGACCTCTTTGGGCTGATCTTGTGTGGAAAAAGAACAATATAGAGCAACACCAAGAAAGTAAGAATAATGCCTGCACGAGGGAGAGGAAGACAAGTACCAGGACAAGGGAGAGGAGTGGGACAAGGGCAAGGGAGAGGAGTTAGAATGTGTGGTGGCGCTCAAATAAGGGCCAGAGCTAGGGTAACTGATGAAATACTGTAAATGGTGTTGGAGCGGAAAACTGCAGGACGGTCCCTTGTGAATTACAGTAAGACTGCCTTTACATTATGAATATGTCATGAGTATCCATCCAAAATGCTAAGTTAGGGGACACGTGCTCTTACCACAACTTTGCACCAGGCGTTGGAGGCCTGTTAGAACTGATAAGCAAGTAATACGTAAGGAACTCATGGGCTCTATGCAATAACCACATGAGGACATTAGAACACTGCGACCCCTGAGTTACGTACATGTAAGGCCGGCCCCCTTGGCATAGAAAATATCGACAAGAAGCAGAGAGGGAAATTGACAGGTAATCAACTGGTTATCTTGCAACACATTTATGTTTAGAAAGGGGTGGACGGTTTATGAGTATAAAGCAAGCTGTGCTTATGCAACTGTTGGGCTGTTCATGCACGAAATACCCAGTGTGTGTATATCCTGTATTGAAGTAAATAAAGCTACTTGTATTTGATTTCACCACGACTGAGCGTCCTTTTGGATCGTCAAAGAGATCCAGATCTCTGACAATTGCAGCTATATTGCGTATTTCTTGCAGTAATGTCCTGTTGCAAAGGAAGCCTTTACTGCAGCAATTATGTTTCTGTCTTCTTTTTTTCAATACAGTAACCGTACATTCATTCATTTTTTGTTCTGAATTTCTGCAGCAAAAGAAACAAAATACATGCATTTACTAAACCCAACAAAACAAATGTAGAGAGACTTCAAAAGAAACTGCATTGCAAAACACAATATGTGATCCATATACTGTGAGACCTGACCCATATACTGTATAATAGAATGATGTTTCTGTAATTCCATCTGATGTTAGTATTTTTATGACATTGTGCGGCTCATGGGATTAATCTTAATTTACCTCAATGTGTTTCCTGAGGTTGGATGTGGAGTTTTTTAATGCCAATATTTCAGTAGCTTTGGGTAAGCATAAGAGGCACTTATCCGGTACGAAGAATCTTTCACTCCAACATAAGAAAACATTTCTCGCAAATATGGCAACGGGTATTGGTCTTCGTCATCACCGCCGTTTGTTGCGGGAGTAGCAGGTGCTTCCATTTCTGCTTCCATCAGCAATAGTTGGAAGTCAGATGGCTGAGCGGTTAGGGAATCGGGCTATTAATCAGGAGGTTGCCGGCTCGATTCCAGGCTGTGAAAAATGACATTGTGTCCTTGGGCAAGGCACTTCACCCTACTTGCCTTGGGGGGAATGTCCCTGTAATTACTGTAAGTCGCTCTGGATAAGAGCGTTTGCTAAATGACTAAATGTAAATGTACTCATCATGAAATCAGTCATTGTACAGTGGAATTCTACTCATGTAGGGCACAACCTTTGTTCTCTCACATATATATTATTATTGGGTGCGCTTTGCCTTCGGCAAGGGCACAACCTTTGTTCTCTCACATATATATTATTATTTTTATTATTCTTTTTGCCCCCCTAAAACTCAGTCAATATTTGGCCTACATAGACAACATAGGTGTCAAACGTTTCGTCTTGGTAGCGATTGAGTTGCTTCTATTGGGATTTACGTTCCGTTGCATGGTTTAAGTGGAAATTAAGTTTTTGTGGCGAAAAGTGAAGCTAACGGTGGCTAACTTGCTAGCCACAGTCAATGTGGCTACTTACGTCACTAACGTCACGAAAACTCGCGTGACTACCTCTAGCAGAACATTAGTTTAGCAGCTCGTTAACTTCTGGGAGATAGCTAAGCTAACTGCTTTACTGCAAGGCAGCTGCAGAAACGCCACAAGCAAAGAGGCCAGGGTGATAACTATTTACTAATTTTACTTTGTGATATGACACACAATTGTGACGTGTAATGTACAATATAAGCTGATTTTATGAAGGAAGTACATCTACTTTCGGAAACAGTAGTCTACTATGTCACTGAAGTATTAGCATCATGACATTAGCCTCTGTTGCCCGGGCAACACATACTACAGTGGTCTATGATGCTTCTGTTTTCAATCGTTAAAATAAACATTCCTCACAAATACATTTTCGTTGTAGGATTTATTATGACATTACATTACAAGTAAACGATTTGTGGGTGAAATTATCATTACCTGTCGTTTCAAACCAGTGTTGCTCACTGAAACGCTGTAGCCTACGCGAGACACAGCTGTTTAGGCGACAGAACATGAACATGATCGGCACTCTCCTTACTTAAATCAAAAATCTATCTAACTACTAACCTTAACTTCATTGCCACAGCCTAAACTTTGTCAATCTGTTCATGAAAATAATTCATTTCAGCCTGAACCGTACAACGGAACATTAAATCGAATTCAACCAACGCAATCGCTACCAAGACGAACACAGCAGTACTGTAGTCTAGTACTGTACCGTAGTAGTAGAATTTACCGGGGCAGCTTCTCCACACAGGGCTATATCGCATTTTGCGTTGTTACTGACTGATCGCTACCAGTGAGCTTTTTATGAATGAGCGATTTTCCACTAAATAAATGTCAAGCTTATTTACGTTTTTGGGGGCATATTTTCAGTTAGCAGATGGTACTGTTTGAATCACGATTCCATCTTCTACTGCCGGGTAACGTCGTAGAATAATCTTCAAAGGGGGTTCTTTATTAATGAATGAATGCAATGAGTAGGCTAAATGCCTGAAAATATCACGAGAAGGGAAAAACTTAAAATGACGTGTCATTTTAAGTCAGAGATTAGGTCAATTTTTACACCGGTCTGCCAAATGTATTCGTTTTGATTCAACGATGAGGCTGCCTCTTGCAGGGGAAATGAGAAGACATCTATTTCATTCTACACTTCACTCGTATTTTCAGTTGTAAATGAGCAGCAAAAAAAAATGCTTTTAAATCTATGTAATCTTTATAAATAATAAGTATGCATTTTTATATAAAATATACAGAAATATCAGTTGTAAAAATGTCATTCAAAAACGGACCCCTGTGCAACCTACGCAAGCAATCACACCCTACAATTTCCCCAGAAATTGTACCCTCTCTAGTTGTTTATGTTATTAGTTGGAGACAACGGGGGAGGGGGAATTCTTATTCGTATAAGAATAACATATTTTAGAGTTTCTCTTCCCTGGAACTGATTCCATGATCCAACCGAGGGGGGCTGGCGCTACCTTAGTGTCTAAGGCTGCATCAAATACCCTTTTTGCTCTGCTAAATTGCTGCACTAGTCCACATTTGACCGGTGGGGACCTCGTTCTAGCAACTGTTCGTTGCTCCTGGCATTCTCTAATTCCTGCTCTCCTCTCTCTGTCCCCTCCTCCACAAATCCCCTGAGGTGTGGGGGGTTTGAGCTGTCACCACCTACCTGGTCGTCGGTCTGCCAAAGCTGGACCTGGTCGCTGGTGGACACCAGTCTCCCTGACGGACAACAGCGAGTTCCCGGTCCCTTTCCTCATCTCCCTGCCTGTGATGCTGCGCCGGTCACAGTCCCCAGCCCTGTGGCTACCTCAGCTTAAACTGACATTTACCAACTCTGACCCAAGTTGAACACTGGATTTTGATGTTTCAACCCCCATTGACACTTCCTTGCTGTATGACTACGTTTAGCCTTTGTTCTGCAACTCTTTTTCACTAACTGTCTCTGGAGGAGAGGATCTCTCACTGAATTGCTCCTCCCAAGGTTTCTTAAATTTTTTCTCCACTATTGAGTTTTTCTGGGAGTTTTTCCTTGTCTTCATTGAGGGTTTAGGTTGGTTGAGGGGCAGTTCTATGGGCGTATGTGAAGCCCTCTGTGACATTGCTTTTAAAAAGGGCTATACAAATAAATGTTGTGTTGGGGTCCCTCCAAGATTCGAACCAGATTCCTTGTTTGAGTTTTTCGAAAGTCTCGGGAACAAAAACATGTTCATCCTCCTGAGGTATGAGCTGTAACACGATTTCATCAGCAGATGGCGCCATTGGGTTGATAATGTGTTAGCTTGTTAGGCATGGAGTTCATAATCTGTTAATCAGCAGACTGTCAGTGCTGCTACTGTAGCATGAAAGAGCCCTCCAGATGAGCAGGAAATCTAAAAATAGAGACTGAGATACTGCACGTGAAGTTATGTGTTACTGTTTAATTTCATGTTGTAGAATCGACCTCTTTATGAAACACAAAGACAACATGAATGAATATCTGTGAGATGAAGGCTGCGAGTCAGTACTAATCATGCATTTAGAAAATCCAATAATGTAATGTAGAGTTTTACAAGACACACATTGCTCATTTGCATACCTACCCAAATACACATACACACTCTCTTTCTTTCTCTCATGAATACAAATACCCCCACACACACACGGTTGAAGTGAAGGACAGGTTTAACCTTGTTGGCAGTCCTCCTCCAGACGACCATTGCCATCCAGTCACACCTACAGCTCCATGTTTGTCCTTGACAGTGAATGACCTGGATTGGATATGTGTAAAGCTCACACACTCACAATGACAGGAAGTTGAGAGAATTGATGTTTTCAATTCGATGCGAGTCAGTGTCACGCGTAATAGATCTGTCTCTGGGCATGGGTGTGTGTCTGTGTTACAAATCAGAAACTTTGACTTTCATTTGTTTTTCAAAAGGCATGATTAGTAATGAGTTGTAGCCCTCATACAGAGATTGTGAACGTAACCCTTGTCATGGCCTTGTGTGTGATACATGTGTGGTGGATACACTCCTGTGTGACTGTCCCAAGACCCCACATCAGACAGGACATACCAGTAGGACAATTCATATCTACATTTACATGCTAATCTTAGTCTGAATCTTTATATGATGTGACATCATAATAGGTTATCTCTCGCTCTCTCTTTCTCTCTATTCTGCTTAGTAGCTCATATCACTCTTCCTTCCCTCTCAGTCACTCCCTCTCGCGCTCTCGCACTCTTTTTCTCTTTCTCTCCTTCCTTCCTCCCACGGCAAAGGTGATCAATCACGAGGATTGTCATTGGCTCCAGCAGGGTGATGGTGAGGCCCAGCCCTGTGAGCCAGGCCCAGGGGACAGGAAGCCTTGACGAAGAGGCTCCACTCTGCCCCAGTCACACATTCCTGCTAACAAGCCTCTCCCCTTACATGTGTGTGCGCCTGTGTGTGTGTGCGTGTCCATGTGTGTGTGTGTGCCTGTGTGCGACACTGAGCGCAGTCACACTGACATACAGACGTTGACTCAGACTTGACAATGGGAAGTGTGCACCACTTCTGCATTTGACCCTGTCTTTGCAGACGAGACCTGGCTTGCAGTGTTGCTGGTTCTGGTGATGTTGGCGAGGCTCAAACCTGGTTTTTATACACTCATTTCATCCAAATGTTTACAGTAAACTTAGAAAAACGATGACAAGTGACAACAGCGGAAAGCAGTGTTGTGGTTGGCTTTTCAACACGTTTTATTTATTTATTTAAACAATTTGATGAACGACGCATACACACACATACGGTCAAATCACACTGCAAACAAAGGAGAGTTCTCAGACACGACATTCCACAGATTAGACATGAGGTAAGAAAACAACGTGACTGGTGACAGGTATGGAGACGACCTCTGCTGTGACCTTGTCCTGGACGTGTCACTTCCTGTCCCCACTTCCTGTCCCAGGTGTGCTGACATGTCCGTCGTGCTGTCAGAGAGGAGCGAGACGCATCCATGAACCCAATCATCCCCGGGCATCATGGGAATCACAGTTGACAGCGCTAGTCAGCACGGGTCCCCCTCCCTCCTCCCCCTTTTCCCCTGTGACCTCATCAACAGGGGACCAGGAAAGCAGAGCAATGCCGTGGCTACAAGCATAGCGGGGGAGGCCTGGGTCTCTGTCATCTGCCTTCTCTCCTGTTTCACACATTGTCACGTTCATAAACACAACGTTTGGCACTATTTGTGAGTGCTGTGAATTATAATTATAATAATTTCTGTATTTAGTCAAATGATCCATTTTAACCATAATGTGTTGTGATATTGGACCACTTAACTCAGGAGCAGTCTGTTTCAGAGAGAAAAGAGGGGGAGGAGAAGAGAGGAGACTGCTGGAAAGGGCAGGAGACGAAAGGGTGAGGAGAGAAGAGAAGTGAAGAGAAGAGAGGAGACAGGAGGGGAGAGGACAAGGGAAGAGAGGAGACTGGAGGAGAGGAGAGAGGAGGGAAGAGGAGAGGAGAAGAGAGGAGACTGGAGGAGAGGAGAGAGGAGGGAAGAGGAGAGGAGCTGAGAGGTGATGTGTCTCTGCAGTGTGCTGTCAGGGGAGGGACTGAGATAACAGTGAACAAACACACTTATGCAACCATGTTAACATCTTAGCAGAGCACAGTGGGCTGAACCCCCGCAACACAATCAAACACACCCAGTCAGTGGCTGCATGCCTCACCTCTATTCTAGGATATGAAACATGGATGAGTGTTTATTGATCAATAATGCATGTGTGTCCGTCTTGGGAGAAGAGAGGCAGTCCAAATGCGCACGCACGCACGCACACACTCACGCACGCACGCCAGAGCCTACCTGCTTTTTTTTTTATTTCATCCTGAAGGTCACTGGAGCGGAGTGTGTATGTATGCGGATGTGCGTGCGTGCACGTGTGTGTGCGTTTGGGTGTGCGTAGGCACTGATGCATCGGAACGGGAAGTACATGAGAGAGCTTGATATACCCTCTCTCTCATCTGGTCCGGCTTTCTGCGAGTGCTGTTGTCCACGCACAACCAGCATCCAATGGACACACACACACACATGTTCCTCCCAAGGCTATCTGTTTCCAGATACACACCCCTCCCTGGACGACTCTTCGAGGGTCCCGCGTGTGGCCAAGAGGTTTCTTATTCTGTTGACCAACACACGTCTGGCTGGAAATGACTGTGACTGCACCTCACTCACACACACACGCACACATATGTACATGCACGCACACGCACAAACACATGCATGCATATATGCACACACACACTTGTATACACCGATACACACACACACACACATGTATGGACACATACATCAACACACACACAAGCACACACACACCTTATCTTCCTGTCATAATGACCAGCCCTCTGCTCTAATATTGGTGCTCTCAGGATGACACGTGAAGATAATCGTCCCCCGACCCTGAGGAACCTATAACCACCCAGCGCTCCCCATCAATTAGCATTAAGGTGTAGAGCTGCTGCAAGATCCTTCTGACGTACGAGTGTGCGAGTGTGTGTCTGTGTGTGTCTGCATGTGTGAGTACGCATCTGGGAGTGTGTGCCTCCGTGCATGAATGCCTCTGTGTGTGTGTGTGTGTGTGTGTGTTTGCCTGGTGCTAACCAGATCCCTGGTCCTCTCCCTCAGCCAAACCTAATTACAGGTACAGATAGGCAGGCCAGATGAAACGCCGGCAGATGCTTTGATGGATGGTGGCACTGCTGCAGAGAGAACAAACATGTCATTAACATGACAATGGGCCCTGATACAGAGGCCGTGCACAAAAGACATGGAAGAGAGAGAGAGAGAGAGAGAGAGAGAGAGAGAGAGAGAGAGAGAGAGAGAGAGAGAGAGAGAGAGAGAGAGAGAGAGGAGAGGGTCGTAGAAGGAGAGAGAGACAGAGAGACAGAAGGGAGGGAGAAAGAAAGAGAAAGACAGACAGGGGAGTGAGCTAGGAGAGGGAGGGAGGGAGGGAGGGAGGGAGAGGGAGGGAGGGAGAGAGAGAGAGAGAGAGAGAGAGAGAGAGAGAGAGAGAGAGAGAGAGAGAGAGAGAGAGAGAGAGAGGAGAGAGAGAGAGAGAGAGAGTGAGAGAGGAGAGAGAGAGAGGGAGGGAGGGAGGGAGGGAGGGAGGGAGGGAGGGAGGGAGGGAGGGAGGGAGGGAGGGAGGGAGGGAGGGAGGGGGAGGGAGGGGAGGAGGAGGAAAAAGGAGAAGAGTGATGGAAGGTCCCACCAGATCTGACAGGATATGAGAAGGAAATACACTGATGAGGGAATAACTTTGAGTACGCTATTATTTATCAAATGTATACTGTGACTGCATAGACATGAGACTGGTGGCTGTCTTTTGATACACACATATTGAGTCATGGGTATTTGAAGTAAATGTTTACATTATTCCTGTCCCCGTTAAGTTAACATACATTTGGTCTGCAACAGCTTTTTAGAGATAAGAATAGAATGGCTTCACTCGTTTCATGCCTGCCTTTCCATTAGTGTATGGGAGTGTGAGAGGACAGTGTGTGCGAGAGGAGTGTGTGTGTGATGCGTGAATGTGTACGTGAGAAAATAATGTGTGTCTGAGGAGGTTTTAATGGTGGTGTGGAAACCACATGCTGAGAAGGAATAAATAATTGATCCTTGGACAAAGTATACCTCATCAATATTTCATGAGAACATATCTTAAGGTATACCATAAAAGCTTGGCGCGGAACATCATGGATTTATACCTGATGGACATCTCAGCCGATTCTCATTCACAGTTCAACAGTTCCCCTCAATGCTCAATTAAAGAATGACCATGCAATTCTATTAATTAACACCACCATACCATTACCAGTATCCAAATCCCGAGGCATACGATACATTCTTATTGGACAACCCAACGATTATACATGATATCAGTCTTGCTGCCCAAAGTCCCCAGCCTCTGACCTCAGTACTTTTGTAATTCCCTTTTCAAACAACAGAAATATTCCGTCAGGATTATGTTGCCGACAAGACCCCTTTGTTTGGGATTCTAATCCCTCATACTGAACTAAAAGGATTTCACAATGGAAGCTTCTCTCCTTGAGCAATCCAACAAATATGAACTATTTTCTCACTTACTTTACTTAACTTACTTAACTGGTACTTTACTAAAACCCTACAAAACTGTATTCTGTATGGATAAGGTAGTACAGTATATGTACAGTATATTACCAAACACATTCATAGATTACTTCCTATTTGTGTCACTGAGATTCAAGGCTAATTGGTTCAAGTCACACAAATAGATTTAAGAGTCATGAAAGCATCCCTCGAAATGTGTCCCCCCCCACACATGATGACAGCCCCCACAGTCACACCGTGTTAGGCTACGTTCAGCGTAACATTTCTTTATCCTTGTTTGAAGTTGCTGCGACTTCTCTCCGTAATTGTGTTAAGTGGAGACAGAGAGAGAGGGCTCTGTTTTTACATCGTGCGCCCCAACAAAGATGAGAGAGGAGAAAGAGAAGGGACAGAGGAGAGTGTGTGGGGGGGGGAGGGGAGGGAGGGAGGGAGGGGAGGGATGGAGGGAGGGAGGGAGGTGAGGGAGGGAGAGGAGGAGGAGGGAGGGAGGAGGGAGGGAGGAGGGAGGGGAGGGAGGGGAGGGAGGGAGGGAGGAGGGAGGGAGGGAGGGGAGGGAGGAGGAGGAGGAGGAGGAGGGAGGTTACTCAGGTTCCCCTCCCCCTCTCAGAGAGAGCTGCAGGCCCTCCACGGCTTCCTCCTCCTCCCTGTTCTCTACCAACTGAGCGTTCTGTTTGAAGTTTTTTTCACAACACCTAAATCACTACAACTAGCTCCACACTGTTCTAAACTCCAGTAATGGATCACCTCAGCTCATAGCTTCAGACTAACTGTGGCAACAGGTTTCAAATGTGTGACGCCGGCAGAGTGAGAAGGGCATACACACACCAGGCCACACTCACACACACTCCCCACCCCCCCCCCCCTCCCCCTCAGCCCCAGCGCATGTGGAGATCCTCAAACTCAAAGTCAGCTGTTTGGCACTTGAAGTCGTTTGCTCGAGCTATTGTTGTCAGTTGGAGAGTGGTGTGTTGTGCGAGAGAGAGAGGGAGGTAGAGACACACAGAGAGAGAGACAGAGAGAGAGGGAGAGAGAGAGAGAGAGAGAGAGAGAGAGAGAGAGAGAGAGAGAGAGAGAGAGAGAGAGAGAGAGAGAGAGAGAGAGAGAGAGAGAGAGAGAGAGAGAGAGAGACTGTGTTGGAGTTTGGGGGAGGGGCGTGTTTTGAGGGCTGTTGGGA